>NC_083464.1:1535000-1547500 GCF_030014155.1 Tachysurus vachellii | reverse complement strand
AACTATATATAGTACCTCCTCGCACATGGCAAGGGTAAATGTAGGTGGTACCTCCTCACACAGGGCAACATTAAGTGTAGACAGCACCTCCTCACATAGGGCAACAGTAAGTAGAGATGGTACCTCCTCACACAGGGCAAGGGTAAGTGTAGATGGCACACCTTACACATGGCAACAGTATGTTTAGGTGGTACCTCCTCACATGTGGCAAGGGTAAGTGTAGATGGTACCACCTCACAGAGGGCAAGGGTAAGTGCAATTGGTACTTCTTGTTAATTATTAATCGTTACTGTTTAACAGCTTTACCCACTTTATTTTAAGGAAAGCCTGTCCAACTACTGCAATGATTTATGTGTAAATTATATTTCTCAATCTACAATGATGTTGACTTATTCATCTAATTCATTTCAGTATATCAGTTCAGCATTAAATAAATAAAGAAATGTTTTAACCAAGAGGATGTGAAGAAAGGAAGAAAATGTGTGAGCATTAAAGTAAATAATACACTGTGTCACAGAGTAAGACAAATTATGTCCATGAGTCAGTACCTCCCTCCGGGCCAATCACATGTCACTCTACCACCTGTGTGGTGTGTGTTTGTGTGTGTTTCAAAAAACATTTGGAATTTTCCAATTGGATACACACTGATATTTATCCAACAAGGATGAATGGATCACAGAATTTCTCTAAATCTAAAATACAAACCCGCAGTCCTTGGTACCCAGTTTCTACAATTGCAGGACCCCATAGTCTTAGTTTTTAGATGTTCTTGTATTTAGTATAGTGATGTATGTAGTAATATATTTGTATCCTTGGTAGCAGTGTCTCTGCAGCACTAGTGACAGTGTATCTACATCACTAGAGACAGTGTATCTACATCACTAGTGACAGTGTATCTGCAGCACTAGTGAGAGTGTATCTGCAGCACTAGTGACAGTGTACCTGCAGCACTAGTGAGAGTGTATCTGCAGCACTAGTGACAGTGTATCTGCAGCACTAGTGACAGTGTATCTGCAACACTAGTGATAGTGTATCTGCAGCACTAGTGACAGTGTATCTGCACCACTAGTGACAGTGTATCTACAGCACTAGTGACAGTGTATCTGCAGCACTAGTGACAGTGTATCTGCAGCATTAGTGACAGTGTACCTGCAGCACTAGTGACAGTGTATCTGCAGCACTAGTGACAGTGTATCTGCAGCACTAGTGACAGTGTATCTGCAGCACTAGTGACAGTGTACCTGCAGCACTAGTGACAGTGTACCTGCAGCACTAGTGACAGTGTACCTGCAGCACTAGAGAGTGTGTCTGCAGCACTCGTGACAGTGTATCTGCAGCCATAGTGACAGTGTATCTGCAGCCATAGTAACAGTGTATCTGCAACACTAGTGACAGTGTATCTGCAGCCATAGTAACAGTGTATCTGCAGCACTAGTGACAGTGTATCTGCAGAACTAGTGACAGTGTATCTACAGCACTAGTGACAGTGTATCTACAGCACTAGTGACAGTGTATCTGCAGCACTAGTGACAGTGTATCTACAGCACTAGTGAGAGAGTATCTGCAGCACTAGTGAGTGTATCTGCAGCACTAGTGACAGTGTATCTGCAGCCATAGTGACAGTGTATCTGCAGCCATAGTAACAGTGTATCTGCAACACTAGTGACAGTGTATCTGCAGCACTAGTGACAGTGTATCTGCAGCACTAGTGACAGTGTATCTGCAGCACTATTGACAGTGTATCAACAACACTAGTGACAGTGTATCTGCAGCAGTAGTGAAAATGTATCACCAGCACTAGTGACAGTGTATCTGCAGCACTAGTGACAGTGTATCAACAACACTAGTGACAGTGTATCTGCAGCAGTAGTGAAAATGTATCAGCAACACTAGTGACAGTGTATCTGCATCCTTAGTAGCAGTGTATCTACAGCAATAGGGAGGGTGTATCAGCAAGACTAGTGAGAGTGTACCTGCAGCACTACTGAGAGTGTATCAGCAAGACTAGTGACAGTGTATCTGCAGCACGAATAAATGGCTATTTCTTTCCTGGGAATAACAAAATCTTCACAAAACGTAATATAAGCTACCACCGTCTCTGTAAGTTCATCTAAATCCGCACAAGCATCAGTAAACACATCCCAATCTGTGCAGCTAAAACAGTCCTGGATAGAATTTATAGATTCAGCTGACCATACCGGAACTAAACGACGTTCCGGCTTAGTTTTCTTCAGGACCGATTTGTATAGTGGAACCAAGTGCACAACATTATGATCAGATGAACCCAAGGGAGCTCTACAAAACGTTTTGTATGCACCCTTAACAGATCCGTAACAATGATCCAAACATTTCATATAGCGTGTAAAACAGGTTACATACTCATAGAAAACACACAGGGACTTCTCCATATTACAGTGATTAAAATCACCCATAATAAAATTTGGTGCGTCCGGCGAGATCCCTTGAAGCCTTTGCACAATTTTAACAATAATTCGGGTTGCACAGTAAGCGTTAGCTCTCGGGTGAATGTACACAAGTGTGATAAATATCTGGGGGAACTCCCTTGGTAAGTAATAGGGTCGAGGGGAAACAGTTAAGAGTTCAATGTGACAGTGTATCTGCAGCACTAGTGACAGTGTAGCTGCAGCACTAGTGATAGTGTATCTGCAGCACTAGTGACAGTGTATCAGCAGCACTAGTGACAATGTATCTACAGCACTAGTGACAGTGTATCTGCAACACTACTGAGAGTGTATCTGCAGCACTAGTGACAGTGTATCGGCAACAATAGTGACAGTGTATCTGCAGCACTAGTTACAGTGTATCTGCAGCACTAGTGACAGTGTATCTGCAACACTAGTGACAGTGTATCTGCAGCACTAGTGATAGTGTATCAGCAGCACTAGTGAGAGTGTATCTGCAGCACTAGTGAGAGTGTATCTACAGCACTAGTGACAGTGTATCAGCAGCACTAGTGACAGTGTATCAGCAGCACTAGTGACAGTGTATCTGCAGCACTAGTGACAGTGTATTCGCAGCACTAGTGAGAGTGTATCTGCAGCACTAGTGACAGTGTATCTGCAGCACTAGTGTCAGTGTATCTGCAGCACTAGTGACAGTGTATCAGCAGCACTAGTGACAGTGTATCAGCAGCACTAGTGACAGTATATCTGCAGCACTAGTGGCAGTGTATGTGCAGCACTAGTGACAGTGTATCAGCAGCATTAGTGACAGTGTATCAGCAGCACTATTGACAGTGTATCTGCAGCACTAGTGACAGTGTATCAGCAGCACTAGTGACAGTGTATCAGCAGCACTAGTGACAGTGTATCTACAGCACTAGTGGCAGTGTATGTGCAGCACTAGTGACAGTGTATCAGCAGCATTAGTGACAGTGTATCTGCAGCACTATTGACAGTGTATCTGCAGCACTAGTGACAGTGTATCAGCAGCACTAGTGACAGTGTATCTGCAGCACTAGTGTCAGTGTATCTGCAGCACTAGTGACAGTGTATCAGCAGCACTAGTAACAGTGTATCTGCAGCACTAGTGACAGTGTATCTGCAGCACTAGTGTCAGTGTATCTGCAGCACTAGTGACAGTGTATCAGCAGCACTAGTGACAGTTTAAGCAAGACTAGTGACAGTGTATCTGCAGCACTAGTGAGAGTGTATCTGCAGCACTAGTGACAGTGTATCTGCAGCACTAGTGACAGTGTATCTGCAGCACTAGTGAGAGTGTATCTGCAGTACTAGTGAGAGTGTATGAACAGCACTAGTGACATTGTATCAGCAGCACTAGTGACAGAGTACCTGCAGCACTAGTGAGAGTGTATCTACAGCACTAGTGAGAGTATATCTGCAGCACTAGTGAGAGTGTATTTACAGCACTAGTGACAGTGTATCTGCAGCACTATTGACAGTGTATCTACAGCACTAGTGACAGTGTATCTGCATCACTAGTGACAGTGTATCAGCAGCACTAGTGATAGTGTATCTGCAGCACTAGTGACAGTTTAAGCCAGACTAGTGACAGTGTATCTGCAGCACTAGTGACAGCGTATCAGCAGCACTAGTGACAGTGTATCAGCAGCACTAGTGACAGTGTATCTACAGCGCTAGTGCCAGTGTATCTGCAGCACTAGTGACAGTGTATCAGCAGCACTAGTGACAGTGTCAGCAGCACTAGTAAGAGTGTATCTGCAGCACTAGTGACAGTGTATCTACAGCACTAGTGACAGTGTATCAGCAGCACTAGTGACAGTGTATCTACAGCACTAGTGACAGTGTATCTGCAGCACTAGTGACAGTGTATCTGCAGCACTAGTGACAGTTTAAGCAAGACTAGTGACAGTGTATCAGCAGCACTAGTGACAGTGTATCAGCAGCACTAGTGATAGTGTATTTGCAGCACTAGTGACAGTGTATCAGCAGCACTAGTGACAGTGTATCAGCAGCACTAGTGACAGTGTATCTGCAGCACTAGTGAGAGTGTATCTACAGCACTAGTGACAATGTATCTGCAGCACTAGTGAGAGTGTATCTACAGCACTAGTGACAGTGTATCAGCAGCACTAGTGACAGTGTATCTGCAGCACTAGTGACAGTGTATCTGCAGCACTAGTGACAGTGTATCTGCAGCACTAGTGAGAGTGTATCTGCAGCACTAGTGACAGTGTATCTGCAGCACTAGTGGGAGTGTATCTACAGCACTAGTGACAGTGTATCTGCAGCACTAGTGAGAGTGTATCTACAGCACTAGTGACAGTGTATCAGCAGCACTAGTGACAGTGTATCTGCAGCACTAGTGAGAGTGTATCTGCAGCACTAGTGAGAGTGTATCTGCAGCACTAGTGACAGTGTATCAGTAGAATAACCGTCAGTGTATATTTAACTGACAGAACTCCTCAGTCCATCTGTTTGTCTGACAGTGAAGGGAAGCAGCTGCTTTTTTACTTCTCAGCCTCTGATCCGTCAAAACACACACATTTGGGGAGGGTGTTCTATCGCCATGGCACCTATGGGTGTCACCTGACCTGAAGAACAGGAAGAGGAAATGAGGGGAAACATCAGTTCCTGACACATAGTATCAGGAAATCTGTCAATCACCCCACCATCCTTCAGGGTGTGTGTGTGTGTGTGTGTGTGTGTGTGTGTGTGTGTGTGTGTGTGTGTGTGTGTGTGTGTGCGGTCTAAACAACCTGCAGGCTTTCACTGTGTGTGAATTCATTGACCTGAAGGGAGTAAGTGTGTGTGCATATTTGTGTAAATGCTTTAACCTTCAGGGACTTTGTGTGTGTGTGTCAGTGTGTGTGTGTCAGTGTGTGTGTGTCAGTGTGTGAGTCAGTCTGTGTGTAGTCTGGTAAATGTCATCAATCTCTGCTATGCTTAAGCAGTGGATATGGAGTGTCTTAAAGGTTTAATGCATTTAAAGGCCTGTCCAACTCACTAACCATACAGGGGTGTGTGTGTGTGTGTGTGTGTGTGTGTGTATGTGTGTGTGTGTGTGTGTGTGTGTGTGTGTGTGTGTGTGTGTGTGTGTGTGTGTGTTTGTGTGTGTGTGTGTGTGTGTGTGTGTGTGTGTGTGTGCTTTCAGATCTGGTGGTTGTTTTGGCTCAGCTGGGAACCAGAGAAAAAGAGAGATGCAGACAGACAGAGTGTAAGAGGGACAAGGAATGAAAGAAAAAAAAAGTGAGTGAGAGGGAAAGAAGGTGAAAATCACAATATATGAAAGTAAATGCAAAAAAAGGGAAACTGTAATAGAAAGAGAAAACTGATAAAAATTAAAAGAAACTTGAAATAGTGTGAGAGAGGGAAAGAAGAGAACAGAAGAAAAAAGTGAAAGATAATTATATTTATTCAGAGTGAGTGAAAGAGAGAGAGAGAGAGAGAGAGAGAGAGAGAGAGAGAGGTGTAGCTGATGCGTTAGTAATGCAGTGAGACAGTCTCCCTGTGGGGTTGAATGAAGAGAAGTGCGCACTTTAACACACCATATGTTTCCTCCTCAGATAAACGAGTAAAGAAGTTTTAGCTGGAGGGAACACCGCACTCCTCCATCACTATCTCTCTCTTTTTGTCACTCAGGGCCACCAGTGTGACAAACATACATGGGGAAAAGTACATGAAAGTTTTTAAAACTGAATATTTTTATTTTAAAATTAAGCAAAGTACAAAGGTAAAGAAATAGAATTAGGGTCTAACCTGAAGTGCAAAACATCACATCACATTAGGTGTTGAGTAACAGTAAGGTCCAATAAACTGTAAGTGACATCGGCATGTAATCAACAGTTTAAATGGAATATAAGTAATAAAAATAATGAATGATGTCTGTGGAGACATGGATTACAGTAATGAATACAGTTCAGGGAAGGGAACAGGGGTGTGAGGAGGAATGGGAGTACTGCACAAACTGTACAGTGGTGCAGGTGGATGTGAGGATCGGGGAATAGGGGATTAGCAGCAGATTTAAGTATGATGATTGCTGAGAGAAAAGGCTGATCTTTACCTGCTGGTATAGAAGCTGAGGCTCCACTTCCTGGGAGAAGACTGAGCAGTCTATGGTTAGGGTGAGAGATGTCCTTGATGATTGAGTTCACCGTTCATCTACAACGTCTGTGATGGATGTCTGGTATGGAGAGAAGCTGGACACCTGTGATGTGTTAGGTGGTTTCAACACCTACTGGTGGGCCTTCCAGTCAGAACTAGTGCAGCTGCCGTACCACATTGAAATTCAGTCCATAAATAAGCTCTGAATGGTATATTTCTGGTGAGAGAAACTGCTTCACACAGAGTCGTGTGAGAAGAGCTTTCCTCAGACTCCTCAGGAAGTAAATATGTTAAGATGTTTTCTTGATCAGGACGGAGGTGTTGATGGTACAGGTGAGGTCCTCGAAGGTCTGGGGTGTGTTTGTGGCTCCTCTGTTACATTATTACATTATATATATCGTCTATAAATGTGTACTATATGGTCAAAAAGTGCAATTGTGTAATCTTATGGGCAATTTCTGAGTCTGAGCTTCGGTGTCATTTATGAACTCATTATAGTTTTATTGAAATGCTCTATTAACTGTTCAGTGATGGAGATGTGAGATGTTCTAAGTAATTGCAGTCCAAAGATTGACATGATTAAAGCAGCAATAAATGCATGTCTGGTTTGTAGCACCAAGTTCTTTCATGACTGATTAGCAAAAAGGAGTAAGGTGTAAGGACTCTGCCCGGACTCTGGCCATGTGCGTTTGTTTACGTTTCTCGTCACGTGTCTGCCCCGCCTTCGTCTGCTCCTCCCTGTCATCACACCTGATCCTTATTGTGTCATTGTCCTTTTTGTATTTAACTGTGCCGCGTTGCCTCGTGCAGCGTGGCATCCACTGTGGTCTTAGTTCTGTTTAGTCCTGTCTCGAGTCTGTGTTCCTGTTTTGTGTTCTGTCATTAAACCCTTTTTATTTATGCTATCCTGCGTTTGGGTCCGCTCTGTTCCGTGTTCATGACAATAGGCAATAGTGATTATTATGTGTGAACTCACAGGGGTGGCAGGAGGGACTACATTTGATAAAGTAGAACTGAATATCAGAACAGTGAGTCTCAGAAACAACAACGTCTGCTCACTAAATCTTCTTTACAGACATGGACCAACATCTTTCCCTTCACTGGTGTCCACAACTGATCTGGTAGCCCTGAAGATGTTACATTGCTGTAGTTCACTAATAAATTTATTATTGCTCACATTCACAGTTACATACAGTATGAATTGTCTGTGTCATAACACACCACTGTTAGGCCATGTTTCTGTGAATATCATCATATTACAGTCCAGCAGCATGTTCAGAGTGATCTCGAGAAGCCAGAGGCTGTACACTGGGAAGAAAGATCATCATTACTCATTTATTATTACTCAAAATCAAATTCAAAGTTATTTATATAGGATTTTTAACAACTGACAATGTCTCAAAGCAGCTTTACAGAAAATAAACATAAAACAAAAAGTTAATGTAAAGTTAAAAAGTTTGTTTGTATTTAACCCAATGAACAAGTCTGAGGTGACTCAGGTGACTGTGGGGAGGAAAAATTCCCTTAGATGGTAAAGGAAGAAACCTTGAGAGGAACCAGACTCAAAGGGGAACCTCATCCTCATATGGGTGACACTGGGGGTGTGATTATAAATATACAGTCTGATAAATGTTGTGTTGATGAGGAGATTGTTGTCCTCAAAGATCACATGGAGTTCACATCTCCTCTTTAGTATAGCAGAGTCTAACTGGAGCTGGAACATCTCTAGATGCCTCTAGAAGGAGCTCAGTTGAACAGTCCACTTTTGCTCGAGGTTACGGGTTTCTCTCTTGAAGGTGTGAGTATGACTATTATACCACAATGCAGGTGTTTTATCTCTAACCTTCTGTAATCTGATTGGGACAACAGTGTCTAATGTGCTAGTGAATATAGCGCCTATGCTGTTAGTTATTTCATCTAGATCCTCTGTGTTTAAGGGTGCAGTAAGAAGTCCAGACAGATCAGGCAGGTTATTTGTGAATCTGTCTTTAGTGGTCAGAATAATAGTTCTACCAAGTCGATAACGTGGTGAGACACAGTTAGTCTGTTCTACAGGTAGTGTGTACAGTATGAGGTAATGGTCTGTGATGTCATCACTTTGAGGTATGATATCTATATCAGTGACTAAATCTATTCTGTGTGATATTATTAAATCTAGTGTGTGATTAAGACGATGTGTTGCTCTAGTGATGTTTTGTTTAAGCCCAAATGAGTTTAGTAAGTCCATAAATGTGAGTCCTAAAGCATCGTTTGTGTCGTCAACGTGAATGTTAAAGTTTCCTACAATTAACGCTTTACAAAAATTAACCAATAGGTCTGAAAGAAAATCTGTGAATTCTCTAAGAAAATCGGTGTAGGGCCCTGGGGATCTGTACACGGTCGCTAGAGCAAGAGACATCATGGATTTTTTCGTGTGCATGTGTGAGAGTGTAACATTAAGAACAAGAACTTCAAAAGAATTAAATCTATACTGTGTTCTCTGTGTAACAGTAAGGAAATCACTAAAGATAGCGGCAACACCACTAGTGATGGGAAGTTCGGTTCTTTTCCGCGAACCGGTTCTTTCGGACAGTTCGTTTTAATGAACCAGTTCAATAATCCAGTTCACCAGTTCTTTTACGTCCTGACGTAATGACGTAATTCACAATGACGTAATGACGTAAATTCCTTAATCCCACCGCTGCCTGCAGATATTAATACAATTGAACACATTTGAATTGAATACATTAAGTTTTGCAACTAAAACACCCAGTACAGGCATTGACGTGCAAACGTGGGTGTTTTACGTGTCTTAAAGATGTAAAGTTAATAAACTAATCTTCATCAACTTACAAAAACTTACAAAAAAAAGCATAATTTTAAAATGTTTCTTTTGCTCCATCAGTTGTTTCAAAAACTAATGCAACTGAGTTAAACACTCATACATTGATAAGACATTAAATCATAACCATTTACATTTGTTGCTGTATCAGTTCAGTGATTCACGCATGCGCAGTAACAACAGCTCCTCAGTTCTCAGTATGTCGGACGCGTCCGAAAGAAACAGTTCTCAGTTCTGTACTGATGATTCGCTGTATCAGTTCAGTGATTCATGCACAGTATCGAGCTCACAGTTCTCTCAACACAAAATGTCTCAGTTCAGTGTACAGGAGTTACATATACTCCGGGATATTAGTTTATTTAGAGTCGGAGGGGCTGGCAGGCATGACCGAAAGTGAGTAACTGTAGTAACTTGTGGATCAGCGCTGACGCAAGACGTGAACTGTTTAAAACAAATCAGTCCGATTTGGTGAACAGATTCATCCAGTTCACTAAAAAGAACTGGTTCAAAAGAATGATTCTTTCACGAACTGCCCATCACTAGACACCACCTCCAAAACCAGTCTGACGAGGCTCATGCTTATAGATATATCCTGATGGTGTAGACTCATTTAGACCGATGTAGTCATTTGGTTTAATCCAAGTTTCAGTAAGGCAGAGTGCAGTAAGGCTGTTGTCTGAGATTTCATTTAATAATCACTACTCTATTATATTTATTATTACTCATCACTACTCTATTACATTTATTATTACTCATCACTACTCTATTATATTTATTATTACTCATAACTATTATATTTATTATTACTCATCACTACTCTATTATATTTATTATTACTCATCACTACTCTATTACATTTATTATTACTCATCACTACTCTATTACATTTATTATTACTCATAACTATTATATTTATTATTACTCATCACTACTCTATTATATTTATTATTACTCATCACTACTCTATTACATTTATTATTACTCATCACTACTCTATTATATTTATTATTACTCATCACTACTCTATTACATTTATTATTACTCATCACTACTCTATTACATTTATTATTACTCATCACTACTCTATTACATTTATTATTACTCATAACTATTATATTTATTATTACTCATCACTACTCTATTATATTTATTATTACTCATCACTATTATATTTATTATTACTCATCACTACTCTATTATATTTATTATTACTCATCACTACTCTATTACATTTATTATTACTCATCACTACTCTATTACATTTATTATTACTCATAACTATTATATTTATTATTACTCATCACTACTCTATTATATTTATTATTACTCATCACTTGTCAGGCCCCCAGATACGGTAGGAAGGAGACAGACCCGTAGGCAGGATAGCTTCAAATGAAAGGGGTTTAATACATAAGGAAGACAGACAAACATATCCACATGACACGGGGAACTAACGTAACTAAACTAATGAATCCGCGCTGCCATCGGCAACGCGGCTCACATATATACACACACAAGTCAATCACACGATGGGGAACAGGTGAGGAGACAGGGAGGAGCAGATGAAGGCGGGGCAGACACGTGACAATAACAAAAACATTAGCACGTGTCCAAAAGTCCGCGCTGATCCCTGACATCACTACTCTATTATATTTATTATTACTCATCACTACTCTATTAGATTTTCTACCAGTCATTTATGCTTTATTATATTCATTAAAGCTCTGTTACATACATTGGTAAGTCTGTGTGTGTGTGTGTGTGTGTGTGTGTGTGTGTGTGTTTGTGTTTGTGTTTGTGTTTGTGTGTGTGTGTGTGTGTGTGTGTGTGTTTGTGTGTGTGTGTGTGTGTGTGTTTGTGTGTGTGTGTGTGTTTGTGTGTGTGTGTGTGTGTGTGAGTGTCAGACCTGAGACAGACATGGCCTACAGTAATTGACATCTTTGTGGTTCCTCAGGCAGCAATGTCTGTTACAGCTGGCACAAAACATCGGACAAGGTCACACACACACACACACACACACACACACACACACATTTATTTTCTATTTTTGCAGTTTGTTGTGTACTATATTAATGCAAATGTGTGTGTGTGTGTGTGTGTGTGCATTTGTGTGTGTGTATGTGTGTGTGCATTTGTGTGTTTGCAGGAACAACCTTTTTTGTTATTCTGTCTGTTAAACACTTATTTGTGAGTCCATACATCATTAATGATTGTAAATGGCTGTTTTAAAGGACTTTTAGACTTTAATGATTTATTGACTGCAGGACAAGAAGGACCATGTGGTGATTTATAGGAGCTGTGGGTAGATCTGCAGCTCTAACTGTTCCATGGTAGACTTACCTTTTACCCTCCTGCACATACCCCTGAACACAGTCTTTAATCTAAAGCACTTTATAACAACTACATGACCTCTCAAGACAAAATTCATATCATTTAATCTAACTAAAAGCAGCACTTGGTTTTAAACTCTATTTTATTTTTATTTCTAATAATAAGAATAACTTTAGATGAACATATTCTCTTCCTCTTGGAAAATAAGTCATAAATCAGTCATGGATGCTATAGACAATAACCAGTTACGACTCGGAGGTTTAATAAATGTCATTAAAACACAGCAATGTTTCAACGGTGACATTTTTTTCTATTTATTAAAAATGACGGTGTACATTTAATCCTTTTATTTTTGAAAATTTGCATTAAAGTTGCTATAAACAGTCGTTCTGGGGGGTCACGGTGTCTTAGTGGTTAGCACGTTCGCCTCACACCTCCAGTGTTGGGGGTTCGATTCCCACCTCCACCTTGTGTGTGTGGAGTTTGCATGTTCTCCCCGTGCCTCGGGGGTTTCCTCCGGGTACTCCGGTTTCCTCCCCCGGTCCAAAGACATGCATGGTAGGTTGATTGGCATCTCTGGAAAATTGTCCGTAGTGTGTGATTGTGTGAGTGAATGAGTGTGTGTGTGTGTGTGTGTGTGCCCTGTGATGGGTTGGCACTCCGTCCAGGGTGTATCCTACCTTGATGCCCGATGACACCTGAGATAGGCACAGGCTCCCCGTGACCCGAGGTAGTTCGGATAAGAGGTAGAAGATGAATGAATGAGTGAGTGAGTAAACAGTCGTTCCCTCAGAAGCCTCTCT
>NC_083464.1:1530000-1532500 GCF_030014155.1 Tachysurus vachellii | reverse complement strand
TAGTTTTTATAAATATATTTCTGTTGCAGGACAAAATTCTTATTTCTGCAGGTATCATTACAACAGACATCAAGCAGTAGCACGAATGACCAGAGGGTTTGCTATCACAGCCCAAATATAAACCTGTGGAGCTTCTGATGAACAGAAGAGTCACGGTGTGCATTAACTTCAGCAGTGAGTCAGGAAGCTGGGCTTTTATTTTTTAATAAGATCTGACTTTCCTTTCAGAAAACTTCCTCTTGCTCTTACAGCTTCTCCTGTTTGCTCAGCTTGTCACACCCCTCAGCCCTTCGCACTAAACCAGAGAAAACAGAAGGTTCTTATGCAAGAAACAGGTACACCACCTTTATACACCACCTTTATACACCACCTTTATACACCACCTTTATACACCACCTTTATACACCACCTTTATACACCACCTTTATACACCACCTGTATACACCACCTTTATACACCACCTGTATACACCACCTGTATACACCACCTTTATACACCACCTGTATACACCACCTTTATACACCACCTCTATACACCACCTGTATACACCACCTTTATACACCACCTGTAAACACCACCTTTATACACCACCTGTATACACCACCTTTATACACCACCTTTATACACCACCTTTATACACCACCTTTATACACCACCTTTATACACCACCTTTATACACCACCTGTATACACCACCTTTATACACCACCTGTATACACCACCTGTATACACCACCTTTATACACCACCTGTATACACCACCTGTATACACCACCTTTATACACCACCTCTATACACCACCTGTATACACCACCTTTATACACCACCTGTATACACCACCTTTATACACCACCTGTATACACCACCTTTATACACCACCTTTATACACCACCTTTATACACCACCTGTATACACCACCTTTATACACCACCTTTATTTACTCACAGGTATACAATTTATTCATTCCCTTAAAGTCCCACCTAAATCATGCCCCTCCCCCCACCCAAATATACAAAGATATACAATTAAAATAAGAGCAAGGTAATTAGATTTTTTACGTTTGAGTACAGTAAATTGTACATTAGCTTGTGTGTGTGTGTGTGTGTGTGTGTGTGTGTGTGTGTGTGTATGCTAGAGAGAAGATCTATGATGTGACATGGTTAATACCCAGCATCCTTTTGTATGACCATGAGTTTGCTGTGAGACACACGGACAGTGATGTGGCATGGCACCGCAGGCTATGTGTGTGTGTGTGTGTGTGTGTGTGTGTGTGTGTGTGTGATGAGTGATGAGCTATGGCAGCTGGAGGGCTTGGATGGCTGATTCTGAACTGGTGGGATGGACACCGATTAGTACTTCAGTATCAGCCTGTCTTATCAGTGAAGAGAGAAACAGAATGACAGAAAGACAGACAGAGAGAGAGAGAGAGAGAGAGAGAGAGAGAGAGAGAGAGAGAGAGAGAGAGAGAGAGAGAGAAATAGTGAGAGAGGATGGCAGAAATAGAAAGAGAGACAGAGAGAGAGACAGAAGGACAGGCAGAGGGAGAAGAATCAGCAGAGATAGATAATATGGACACTGAACAAGAATGACAGTTTGAAGGAAAAAGAGCAAGTGTGTGTGTGTGTGTGTGTGGAGAGAGAGAGAGAGAGATAGAGAGAGAGATGTATTTATTTTACTACAGTACAACTTGTCACACTTTATATCCTTTTATATGTTGCTTTTCCCACCAACATCACCTTTGCCAGACCAGGAGAACAGCCCCTACTAGCATTTGCACCAAATTAGTATCTGAGTGTTGATCTGGGTGAGAAATAGAAGTTCCATTAAAACATAGTACCAACATCATCATGGTCTTACATGATGCTACTGTCAGAGTCCTTAAAACAGCCAGTCGTGATTGAACTGACAGGACCCTGGGAGGAACACATCCAGGAGGCAAATAACAGGAAAATACCAAGAAGTGGAATGGGGCAACCAGAGGCAGGGATGGTAAGTGCAGTGCAAACCTCCAGAAATAGGGTGTAGGGACTTCACCGAACAATCAATTGTAGTCTTTACTGCAAGTGGATCCAGAGGCTTTGGACAAAGTGAGCTGACTAGTGGCCTAATGCTGTCGTCTGTATGCTGTTGAAAGACCTTAAAACACATGATGACCTCAATTAGTGTCAGTGATGATGCATCCTGTCACATCCTGAGGGGTACCTAATGGGGCAGTCATGGCCTAATGGTTAGAGTTTGACCCCTAACCCTAAGGTTGTGGGTTCGAGTCTCGGGCCGGCCACGACTGAGGTGCCCTTGAGCAAGGCACCGAACCCCCCCACTGCTCCCCGGGTGCCGCAGCATAAATGGCTGCCCACTGCTCCGGGTGTGTGTTCACGGTGTGTGTGTTCACTGCTGTGTGTGTGTGTGCACTTTGGATGGGTTAAATGCAGAGAACAAATTTTGAGTATGGGTCACCGTTCTTAGCCGTTCACTGGCTTAGCCAGTGCCTCCAAGGTTAGT
>NC_083464.1:1345000-1520000 GCF_030014155.1 Tachysurus vachellii | reverse complement strand
ACAGCTCTAGTGGTGTAAGGCCTCAATCCTTTATTGATGTTTTATGAGATAAGACAATCGAGGTCAGAATCCTTGCTGCTTTTCAGCGTTAGGTTTAAGATCACTACAGACGAGAGCGAGTCAGGACCGAGTGTGACAGCGGGGCGACACCAAGATCAGACACTTAGATGTGATCATTTGCTAGTTGTTGTATTTTTTTTATGTGTTTTAGTACTAACAAGCAGGACATGATAATAACTGTTGTTCTGCAGTGTGATCCTCCAGTTTCACTGTAGTGGTGAATGTTGTTTCCAGTTCTGTTAACAGGAAGCAGTCCAGCAGGTGTAATTAACACATTAACACACAGTAGGGAAAAAGGGTTAGAGAGACCAAGTACAACTGTTTATCACACACACTGTGACATTTATGGTATGATCTCTATGATCCTATTATATACACTTCATAAACTGAGGCTGAGACAAGACGTTTAAAGCTTCACCCGAGTTTCTGACAGAGACTGAGACCAGTGACGTGTGGTGATGAGACTAACCTCAAGATACCAACACAAAGTCACTAATCCCTAACACTAACTAATTAATCCCCAACACGAACTCACTAATCCCTAACTCTAATTAATTAATCCCTAACACTAACTCACTAATCCCTAACACTAACTAATTAATCCACAACACGAACTCACTAATCCCTAACTCTAATTAATTAATCCCTAACACTAACTCACTAATCCCCAACACTAACTCACTAATCCTCAACACAATCTCATTAATCCCCAACACTAACTCACTAATCCCCAACAGTAACTCATTAATCCCCAACACTAACTCACTAATGCCCAACTCCAACTCACTAATCCCTAACACAAACTCACTAATCCCTAACACTAACTCACTAATCCCCAACACGATCTCATTAATCCCCAACACTAACTCACTAATCCCTAACACTAACTCACTAATGCCCAACTCCAACTCACTAATCCCCAACACTAACTCACTAATCCCTAACACTAACTCACTAATCCCCAACAGTAACTCATTTATCCCCAACACTAACTCACTAATGCCCAACTCCAACTCACTAATCCCCAACACTAACTCACTAATCCCCAACTCTAACTCACTAATCTCTAACACTAACTCACTAATCCCTAACACTAACTCACTAATCCCCAACTCTAACTCACTAATCTCTAACACTAACTCACTAATCCCTAACACTAACTCACTAATCCCCAACTCTAACTCACTAATCCCCAGCTCTAACTCACTAATCCCCAACTCTAACTCACTAATCCCTAACACTAACTCACTAATCCCTAACACTAACTCATTAATCCTGTTTTTGTAATGATCTGATAACTGATTTTATAATTAAGAACCATAAAATAAATAGTCTTTTATTATTATTATTATTATTATTATTATTATTATTATTATTTTATTTTATACAATTATTTGATTGTAATTTCTACAACTTAATTTATATAACAATCTTGTGTGTAGGAGAAAGATGTTGTGTATAATAATGAATAATAATATCTGCATGGTACATTTTCTACGTTTGAACTTAAATAGACAAGCGACAGATTTATTCCTGCAGTTTATCACACACACACACACACACACACACACACACACACACACACACACACACACACACACTGGTCTGATGGAGCAGCACAGCAATCAGGTTTTTTTCTGACTTCATTCTGATTGATCACAGAATCACAATCATTCGTATAAAACTCAGTCACTCTTCACATTTCATTCAGTCATTTCCACTGATACACAAGAGGGTTTTTATGATGATGATGTCAGCTTCACAGCTCAACACCAAACTAACGAAGAAAACCTCTCCCACTGAACACTGCTCACCTCTTCAGGTGTTTTCAGGAGAAGAGATGTTGCATTGTTACATTTTCTCTAAAATATCTCTGTAATATAATTAGTTTTGAAAAAGACAGAGAGAGAGAGAGAGAGAGAGAGAGAGAGAGAGAGAGAGAGAGAGAGAGAGAGAGAGAGAGAGAGAGAGATGACTAATATCACGGGTGACACAGACAGCTATTTGTGATTCCGCAGCGCCACACTGTGGATATAAGTGTTACTGCGCCATTTATAACTCGGAGTATAACTTGCACACTTTTATTATTTATCTGTTAATACTTTTACAATACACAGTATAATTCACAATGGGCAAGTGTGTGAGGGGGTTAACACTTGTCTTGATTATTCCTTAATTGGCATTATGAGCTGAGAGGCACAAACATGTTTGTGTGTGTGTGTGTGTGTGTGTGTGTGTGTGTGTGTGTGCATGCATGTGTGTGTGCGTGTGTGTGTGTGTGTGTGTGTGTGTCAGTCATCCTGGATCACCACCACGTTGCCGTGGATCTCATACTCCACTGTGTTCCAGTCGAAGACGTTTCCACGTGGCACTCTGTGTTTCAGGTTAGTGTACAGAGAGTTGATCTGCATGCGTGACAGCACGTAGTCCCACATGTTCACGTCCGTCATCTCGCCCACGAAGCTCTGCGTGACCTCGAAGTCCCCCAGGTGTGTGTCAGGGTCCTGACCCAGCAGCGCAGTGCCATGTGGATGGATCTTGTGTCCCGGTCTGTAGATCTGTCGTGTGCTGCGGCGTCCGTCCACGTGAAACGCGGCGAGTCCGGTGCTGGAGTCCCACGTCAGACACACGTGAGTGCGGAAGCTGGAGAGGGGCGTGAGGCGGAATAGAGCACCGTCACCACCGAGGTAGAACGAGATCCGTCCATCCTTCTCACGCCACACGTTCAGCTCGTCCGTGCTGTTGGTGCGATACGCAAAGAGGATGATCTGTCGCTCATCCTGAAGCTCAGTAGCGATGCGCAGGCAAAGAGTGAACGCTGACAGAGAGAGAGGCTTCTGAGGAGAGAGCCTGACAAAACTGAAGTCTGTCTCATACGGAAACAGGAGAACCTTCCCACTCAGACCTGCGGGGGGTGGGGGGGTGGGATTAGAGAGAGAGGGAAGGGGGGAACGGGGAGACAGAGAGAGAGAGATAGACAGAGAGACAAACAGAAAGTGTGAGAGAGAGACAGAGAGACAAACAGGAAGTGTGTGTGTGTGTGTGTGTGTGAGAGAGAGAGAGAGAGAGAGAGAGTGTGTGTGTGGAAGAGTAAGTCACACCCATTGTCTATATAATGAACAATTGTGTAGAGTGATGAACAGTTTCTGCTCTTCTTCTATCCCCAAGTGTTTTATAACTTTATACTTCACAATTTGACCAGAAAATTATTTTAATTTATTAAACATTTAATTTAATATTTAATATTTTATTGTTATGTTACATTAATGTTGTGGAATGTTGGTAAAAGAAGTTCCTAATATCACCAACATTATAGCAGCTTATAAACGTTCGTCCCCTCAGCAGTCTCTCTTTACTCTCTCTCTTTACTTTCTCTCTTTATTCTCTCTGTTTAGTCTCTCTCTTTATTCTCTCTCTTTATTCTTTCTTTTTATTCTTTCTCTTTATTCCCATTATATAACATAACAATCAAGTTAATAAGAGAAAATAATCTCAGCTTGTCTTGTTACTATAGAAACCACAAAGAAGTGTTAACTCTGTCCTGAAAATGTGGAGAATTCAAGTTCTACACTGGAGACTTCACTATATCTCACACACACACACACACGCACACACACACACACATACACACACACATGCACACGCACACACACACGCACACACACACACATACACACACACACGCACACACACACACACACACACTTCTCACAGAAAACTTTACATCTGTTCTACACATTTGTTCTCCCTGTTGCTATAGAAACGATGAGGTATAGAAAGGTACACAGTACATATAAACATATATATAGCTTATATATAGTATAAACCTGTGCTAGAGTCAGAGCTGTTAAAGAGAATTAATCACCACCTTCTGACCAATCAGAGTCCAGAACTCAGCACTGTGGGATAAACAGCCTTTAATTTAGCAGAATTTATTAAAATACACCATCATGGATTCATCTGAATATTTTATACATACCTTTAGTGGCTGAAGTGAAGGACAGCAAAGAGAACAACACAACAACCAGAGTGATCATCTTACTGCAAACACACACACACACACACACACACACACACACACACACACAATATAATGAGTACATTTAATTCACAGATGAATTTTCACTCTGTCAGCATTTAAACATCTGAAATATATAATATATAATAACACTTACATCAAAAGAAAAATGTAGAAACTACACAAAATTGCCTTCAACTTTGTATTATACTGAAAGTTAATTTATTGTTCAGAAATATCTGTAAATCTGTGCAAGTTTAGAAGATTGTGCTAATAAATCGATAAATCAATCAATAAATAAATAAATCCACTGAGCAGAGATACTGACCGTGTGCGCTGTTTACCAACACATCCAGAAAACTCAAAGTGTATACACACACACACACACACACACACACACAAACATGTCCTTTATCCTCCTTGCACGGTAGTGACATCATCATCCAGACAAAAGATTGAGTGTGAAGGTCAGCAGTCATTATCATAGACTTTTACACACACATACACACATACACAAACAGACACACAGACACACACAACACACAGACACACACACAAACACAGATACACACAGACACACACACAAACACAAAGACACACACACACAGACACACAAACAGACACACACATACACAGAAACACAAATAGACACATACACTCTTTCTTTCTCTTTTTGATACTGTGTGGTGTTTTCAAAAACTTAATAAAATAGATACAGTACTATCAGATAGATAGATAGATAGATAGATAGAGAGAGAGAGAGAGAGAGAGAGAGAGAGATAGATAAATAGATAGATAGATAGATAGATAGATAGATAGATAGATAGATAGATAGATAGATAGATAGGTCAGAGATCAGTGTAACATAGATTTTAAATATTGAATGTAAAATATGAAAATAGATATTAATGTTATATTAATATGGTGATTATATAATATAGAGTGTATTATTAATATAGAGGTTAAATATCTGCTGAATCATTAACACGTGACGGATGCAGTTCCGTCTTCGCCACTAGAGGGACAATCACATCACTTTACACAATCACATACGATTAAAAACGTCACTGTGTATCATGTGTATTGTGAGATCTATTAAAACGTTTTTTATCCCGATAACATTTTATAGCAACTGATTTAATGTCTTTTTTTATAGTTTTTAGTTTTGCTTTCATTTCTACAGAAATAAAAAAAGATTAATAAACTCAGTTTTTTAAGCACATTAATGTTTTATTATGCAATAGTTTGTTAGGAAACCTACACATCATGATACATAACATTCACCATAGAAATAACTTCTACAATCCTGAAGCTATGTTTTATAGTTTTATAATGAACGATGACGATCAAATCAAAGCAGACTGCACACAGATCATATTTTAGAACTTCATTAATATTCATAACTCAGGAGACATGAACCGAGTGTCGTTTATTTTGAAATCAGCCACATACTGCAATGTGGCCTACAAATATGGTAGCACTGGATCACAGCTCCCAGTGGTCATGCTCCAGCTCCCCTGTCTGATAGAACACACATGATTCCTCTAAATCTAAACTGTGACACATCGTTGTCACCTTTCTGCTGAAGTGCAGAGCCTTTTGTTCCCTTTTGGAACTCGAGCTGTGTCGAAACGCTATGGGAACACCCCTGCGTGACCACGCTCTGCACCACGTGAGCATCGGCGGGTGACGTCGCGTAAACAGGAAGCTACAAATGGCTGCGAGATGGACAAGACGCTAGCTTCTGCTCATTCAGGTAAACGCTGTGTTTTTCTGATACTGTGTTTTTCTGATCGAGTGATGGCTAGCAGACAAAAATTCCATAAGTGTGTTTATCCATGTCCCCATTATATTACCGGGAAGGATTTGCACGATCGGTGCATTGTTTGCTTGGGAGTGGAGCATGCACAATCGGCTCTCGAGGGAGTCGATTGCTCGCATTGCAGCTGTATGGCTATGCGCACGCTTCGCTCCCAGAGAACGCTCTTCAAGAAGAGCTCAAAAAAACCGCTCTCCAGTCCCGCTCTTGCCGAGGCGAAGCGGCGCCGGCGCTCGTGGGGCTCGCAGGTCGATTTAGCAGCGGGATTGGAGTCGGATGAGTCACTCCATTTCTCCTCGTCACTCCTCGCTCTACTGTGAATGTGGTTGGGGCTAAGGCGTGTGGCTACGGGGCGATGCCGCGTGTGGAAGAGACGCTGGCTAGCTATCTCTCCCCTAACTTCCGTCCGGGTCATGGAGGCCGGTCTGGTAGCCCTGCCACAAGGTGTGTCTCAGGGCGCAGCTCCTGGAGCTGCCAGGAGTCTCCCGGTGGGTCCTGCGGACCGTAGAAGATGGCTACATGGTTCAGTTTGCGTCCTCTCCTCCCGGTTTCAACGGGATGTGTCCCACCCTGGTGGGACCCAAGCAGGCTCTGGTCTTGGAACGAGAAGTGCGCACACTCCTGAGGAAGCCATCGAGGTGGTCCCCCCCTCAGTTCGAGAGTCAGGCTTTTACAGCCCGTACTTCATCGTTCTGAAGGATGGCGGATTGCGTCCCATTCTACATCTAAGCTCCTTAAACCGGTCTCTCAGGTTTAGGATGCTCACCCTCAGGGAGGTCGTGACTCAGATCAGGTCCGGGGACTGGTTCATCACAGTAGATCTGGAGTACTTTCATGTTTCCGTCCTTCCTGCACACAGGAGGTTCCTGAGGTTTGCTTTCGGGAAGCTTACCAATATCGGGTCCTCCCGTTCGGCCTAGCACTCTCGCCCCGCACCTTCACGAAATGCGTCGACGCAGCACTGACCCCGCTGCGGCTCCAGGGCATCCGCATTTTAAATTACCTCGACGACTGGCTGATTCTGGCTCAGTCGGAGTGCCAGGCATTTCATCATCGAGATGTCGTCCAGGATGCAGGCACAGTTGTCGCCTGCTCGGGTCGAAGTCATCCTCACCTTGGTCAGGAGAGTGCGGGAAGGCCAGCCACTCACTGTGAAGCAGTTCCAGAGGCTGCTGGGTCTCATGGCAGTGACGTCCAGCGTAATCCCGCTCGGCCTCCTGCACATTAGGCCCCTCCAGTGGTGGCTCCGGGGCAGGGGGTTTACTCTTTACAGGGGAAACCCATATCATTCCATCAAGGTTTCACAGCATGCCCTTCGAGCCTTGGATGTTTAGAAAGACCGAACATTTCTGTCCCAAGGCCCCGTGTTGGGGGCTACATGTCGTCACGTGACGCTAACGACGGATGCCTCCCTCACGGGCTGGGGTGCGGTCATGAGTGGCCACTCCACCCAGGGTCTGTGGAGCGGCCCACATCTCTCATGGCACATAAATTGCCTGGAGATGATGGCGGTGTTTTTGGGGTTAAAACACTTCCTCCTGGACCTGTGAGATCGCCATGTATTGGTCCGTACGGACAATACTGCGGTGGTCTCTGATCTCGCCCTTTGTACAAGCTAGCACGAGCAGTCCTCTTGTGGTCTCGGGACAGACTCCTCTCTTTGAGGGCCATTTATATCTCGGGACGGTTGAATGTCAGAGCAGATGCCCTGAGGTGGTGGAGTTCATATGGCGGAGGTTCTATAGAGCCCAGGTGGATCTCCGGGAGACCTCGCACTGTCCCCTCTGGTTCTCTCTTTCTCACCCAGCCCCGTTAGGTCTGGATGCCATGGCGGAACCCTAGTGCACCCCCGCCCAGAGCTGTGGAGGCTGTGGCTGTGGCCCCTGAGGGGGCACAGTTTATAGCGGCTGGTCTCTCTACCGAGGTAGTAGAGACTCTTCCTCTACGAGGAGGTCGTACTGCGTACAATGGCGAATGTTTATGTCGTGGTGCGAGCACCACGGCCTGGAACCAGTTAACTGCCAGATCGGCTCAGTTCTGGAGTTCTTACAGGAACAGTTTGCCGCTGGGTTAACCCCCTCGACCCTGAAGGTTTACGTGTCCGCAATCACGGCATATAGCACCCTGCCGGTGGGGCAGTCGCTGGGTAGGCACCCATTGGTGACACTTTTCCTCCGTGGCGCCCAGAGTCTGAGGCCCGGGATGTGACCCAGAGTGCCTGTCTGGGATCTGGCAGTTGTGCTGGCCTCCCCGCACCGCTCGGGGTCTGAGCTCACTCCACCCGGGGTGTGGCGGCCTCTACAGCCTGGTTCACTGGAGTGGCACTCCAAGACATCTGCGGGTTGGTCCACCCCGTTGACAGATACACTTTATGTGTCTAGGAATAACTTACTTCAGTCCTTATCTCTGTGGTGTTCTATGTAGCTCCCTGGTCCTGTCTCATATTACTGTGTATTGTGTCAGATATATATGGATGAAATGACAATAAAAGCTTCTTGACTTGACTTGACTACTTAATAAATGCTGTTACCAATAAAACCATTCAACATATTTGGTTCAAATGAGTAAGATTTTAGTTTTATTAAAAATAAATTATTTGTTTAAAATGATCCACAGCTACACAAGGTGGTACATCTGCCAAATTACAATTTCTACTTGAAGCAAGAGACTTGAAAGGTTGGTGTATTTCATGGGAATCCATCCATCACTGCAGTGTGGCTTAACAATGCAGCCAAACATAAGGCCATGTGTAATGATAACTCAAGTTTGTCAAAGAATTCAGCAGGTATTCTTACAATCACTGCTCAGACCTGAGTATTGTAGATAATGTCAAAGGTCCAAAGAATAGTCACTGTGATCCAAGGTGAATGGCTAACTTCCTGCTTGAATATTATCAACATCATGAAATTTTTAATATAGCAAAAACAATTCTAAATAACAATTAATCAGACTTTTTACATGTGGTTGTTTGCTTTAGTTTATACATTCTGCCAAAAGTCGTGAAGGAATCTGTTCATATTCTGTCTGCTCTGAGACCAGGTTGGTGTAATTTGGTGAGCGCTTCAAATTCCTTCACCCAGGGGAATGTCCCCTACTCCATGCTCCATGCTTCATGCTAATCTTACCAATTCAAAAACAGCATCAGTTACAATCTGGAGATTGTTCTTTAATATGAATGCTAACTAATGCCATATCCCTTTAACTGGCCCCACCCCAATATTAACCAATCAGGATCTTACACACCATTTGGCTTTAGAAGGCAGTGGTGAGAATGTGACTTAGCAACACATTAGATACCATGTATGCCTTCAACCTTCTTCTCAAATTCTTTTTGTATTCTGTCTATCTCTTCTTCTTTCTCATTTATTTCTTCTCTCAGTTTATTTATTGTTTCATCTTTCTCCTCAATTTCTTCTCTCAGTCTTCAAGCTTTTGGTCCCTGTTATCCAGTTTCTGTCTCTTTCTATCAATCTTGTTATCTTTCTCTTCTAGTTCCTCCTTCAGTTCCTCTATCTCTTCATCCTTCTCTTCTGGTTCTTGTTTCATTCTCTTAATCTTTCTGTCTTTCTTTTCCAGCTTTAGTCTCTGACTCTCGATCTTCTTTTCGTGTTGGTCGAGTTCTTCTCTGACTTTTTCTAAAATGTTTTCCTCATGTAGTTTTTCTCTCAAGATGTCCAGGGTGAATGCACACTGAGCGAATGTCCTCCTGCACTGTTCAGAAGAAGCAGTCAGCAACAGAAATATAGAGTTTACAAGAATGAATGATTTTTTTGTTGTATGTAAGCACTCACCTGATTAAACACCACACAGTTTTTCAGTTAATTTTAATTTTACTGGCTGTGCAAACAGAATGTGTGTGTGGAAGGTCTTATTTTGTTCTTATGAATTCGTCGGCACAGTGTAGGTTAAAATCCTATGCAAATTAAAAATGCAAAGCAGGTTACATTTTTAAATCTCTCTCATGCTTCTGGTGAAACTATTGACATCTGCATCGTCAAGACTCTAAAAGACTCAGAACTACACAGATTTCCACCTCATCTCAGTACATAAATCTGCTCCTGGAAGAACTGGATTTTATTAGAGAACATTCCTAAACAAACATCATGAATTTTTTTAAAGGTAAAAGTTCTTTAAAAAAAAAGCAAAACAGGTTCTTTAAAAGTAAAAGTTAGTGTTCAGGTAAAACGGGGTTGGGGGCATGGTGGCTTAGTGGTTAGCATGTTCGCCTCACACCTCCAGGGTTGGGGATTCGATTCCCGCCTCCGCCTTGTGTGTGTGGAGTTTGTATGTTCTCCCCGTGCCTCGGGGGTTTCCTCCGGGTACTCCGGTTTCCTCCCCCAGTCCAAAGACATGCATGGTAGGTTGATTGGCATCTCTGGAAAATTGTCCGTAGTGTGTGATCGCGTAAGTGAATGAGAGTGTGTGTGCCCTGTGATGGGTTGGCACTCCGTCCAGGGTGTATCCTGCCTTGATGTCCGATGACGCCTGAGCACAGGCTCCCCATGACCCGAGGTAGTTCGGATAAGCGGTAGAAGGTGAGTGAGTGAGTGAGTTGAGTGAGAGTAAAATGGGGTTGAGAGAATCAGCTGAGAAGCCATTTTAAATTAATGTTTAAATGTTGTGTAGGACGGGTTGATCTGTATAGATTCACCAGAGTGTACAGTGAAACCAGAGAATAATGTGGAAGTAAAAATGTTTATGCAAATCACAGGAGCTGAAGAATTTAAATATTCAACAGGTGCAAGTCCAACCCTGTTTCTGAGAATCTGTCTTTACACAAAATTCAGTAACAATTTAAACAATAATCTGACTAATTGAGTGGAACTTTGATCTGCAGAACACACTTATTTATTACATCCATGTTTTAGCTCAGTTTCACAGGTATTAATGTCTTTTATTAAGCATTACGACTTTGGGTGACTAAGTCTTTTCTTCTTGATACCTAAAAGAAAATCAGATGTCTGTGATGTTTGTGTCTGTGATGAAGGTTCAATATGATGCATGCTGACCACATGATGGTGAGGTCAAGTAGCAAGGGTGAGATTCTCCAACAGGTTTTAGGTTTTAAATCCATTTATCAATTTAGTTAACAAGAAACTAATGCTCTAGGACTGAGAAACTAAACTGTCTGGTTTCTAGTGGTAGGATTATCTTGTTACAGCAGATCTCTGCACATACTCAGTGTAGCTTTATAAAAGAATGTGACAACTTTATAACACAATTCAACAGAGAAACTAACAGAATAATTATTGAAGAAAAAAATCACTCACCAGGATTAAACACCTTTAACTGATTAATTTGTTGTCTTCATTCAGTGATGTGTTTGAGTGTGTGTGAGTGTGTGATTGTGTGTGCAGAGAGAAAAGGGCAAAACAGAGGTAGGTAATCGTTAACACGTTATTCTTGCATGGTTGGTTGAACCAGTGAATATTTGGACTCGTCATTTTTACTCGTCATTCTGTCACTCTTGTTTTTTAGAGATATGTGAAAATGACAGTCAGACTTGTTTAACTGGAAAGGTTTGTTTTTCTTCATATGTTGTCCACTTTTAATAAAATATTACACTGTGTGTGTGTGATTGTGTGAGTGTGTGTGGTTGTGTGTGATTGTGTGTGTCTGTGATTGTGTGTGTGATTGTGTGTGTGTCTGATTTTGTGTGTGTGTGTGTGATTGTGTGAGTGTGTGTGAATGTGGTTGTGTGTGATTGTGTGAGTGTGTGTGTGATTGTGTGTGTCTGATTGTGTGAGTGTGTGTGATTGTGTGTGATTGTGTGTGTGTGTGATTGTGTGTGTGTGATTGTGTGTGTGTGTGTGTGTGAGTGTGATTGTGTGTGTGTGTGTGCGTGTGTGATTGTGTGATTGTGTGTGTGTGTGTGTGTGATTGTGTGTGTTTGAGCTCATTCACTCCATACTTGGTGTTTTTTTCACGTTTCCACATGGCTTTTGTGCTCACCAGAGGGCACCAAGTGCTCAATGTTCAAACTTCATCTCAGCATGGTTACTGTTTGCAGCAAAAACACTTCAACAGATCAAGTGCTTCACTACTCTGAGGATATACCAGTGATATTGTGTATTTGATGTGTGGAGAAAAAATAACGAGGTGAAGTAAACTGAACCTTCAGACTCTCAACTTTCAGTATTTTCTCTCAGATGCTTTTTATTTTACAATTCTTTTATTCATTCAGTTTCAGAGTTTCTCCTTTCAGATCAGATGGACATTACTTACAGACACTGATTAGCCAGTAATAATAATAATTAGATACTCAATCACATGCTAAATTATATCAAATAAGATCAAATCAGAAGCTATATCATGTACATGTATTTATCTCCGTGTCTACCTCAGACACATCAACCACGTTCCCAGAGATTTTGTATTTGAGAGAATTCCAGTCCAGCACATTCCCACGTACACCCAGGTCTTGATACTCATACAGCTGCTTAATCTGACCTGCACCCAGGACACTGTCCCACATGTGTACGTCTGTAATTTCACCCACGAAGCCCTGATTTTTGTCAAAGTTGCCCAGATATGAGTCAGGATCCTGTCCAAGAATAATAGCTCCATCTTGACTTACACTAAACCCGCGTCTGTAGATTTTCAGCATGGTGCGTCGTCCGTTCACCCAAAACGCGGTGGCTCCGGTTCCCGACTCCCAGGTGACACACAGGTGAATGGGGACAACAGACAGCGGCGGTAGTTTAAACGTAACACCCTCACCACTGCTTCTCAGGTAAAGAGAGTATCCTTCTTTCTCCTGCCACACGTTGAGCTCGTCAGCTTCAATAGTACGGTAAGCAAACAGGATGGTCTCACGGTCGTTAGGGAGTTCAGAGGCAACACGCATGCAAAGAGTGAAGGCCTGTAAATTCAGAGGTTTCTCTGAAGTGAGCTGCACATAGGCCGTGTCAGTCTCCTGAGGGAACAGGAACACATTACCTGTGTTGAAGGGGGAGACATGAAAAGATTATTCATTCATTCATCTTCTACCGCTTATCCGAACTACCTCGGGTCACGGGGAGCCTGTGCCTATCTCAGGCGTCATCGGGCATCAAGGCAGGATACACCCTGGACGGAGTGCCAACCCATCGCAGGGCACACACACTCATTCGCACACGCAATCACACACTAGGGACAATTTTCCAGAGATGCCAATCAACCTACCATGCATGTCTTTGGACTGAGGGAGGAAACCGGAGTACCCGGAGGTCTGTAGACACTGACACTGTAGATCACAACATTCTCCTAGATCGCTTATAAAGTTACACAGGTATTCATGGTCAGGCTTTAAGTTGGTTTAGAACCTACCTGCCTGATCGATACCATTTTGTAGAATTAAATGCTGAATTCTCCAGTTTATTGGCAGTTAATTATGGGGTCCCTCAAGGATCAGTTCTAGGACCTCTGCTTTTCTTGATATATATGCTTCTCTTTCCCACTGTTATGCTGACGATACCCAGTTATATATCTCATCAAAACCAGATGAAATAGCTAAATTGTCCAAATTAACTGAGTTAAAGAGATAAAAGACTGGATGACCTGAAATTTTCTGTTGTTAAATTCTTAAAAGACAGAAACATTACTTATTGGTCCAAAAAACGGTAAACAGAAGCTCTTACAATTTAACTTCCATTTAGAGGGATGTACTGTTACTAGTAGCTCAACCGTGAAAGACCTGGGTGTTTATTAGACAGTAACTTGTCTTTAAAATCATATCACCATATTACAAACACAGCCTTCTTCACCTTAGAAATATTGCCAAGCTGAGAAACATCCTGTCTGTCTCTGATGCTGAGAAACTAGTTCACGCTTTCATGACCTCTAGACTGGACTATTGTAATGCATTACTAGGTGGTAGAGATGAGCCGGATACTCGGCTGAAACGAGTATCCGGTACGGATAAAGCACTTCTGCCGAGTACGAGTATTATACGAGTAATACGAGTCAATATCTGTGCTCGGATTGAATGAAAATCATCATTGGGTATCTGATTGTGTCAGCATTCTGTGATAGGCTAGTCACAGCGCCCCTCCCCTACACACATACAGATGTATTGTGTTGCTGTGTCTCGCTCTGCTCACTCACAGTCACACACAGAACAGCTCTCTGTCTCTCCCTCAGTCACTCGGGTTCGCGGGTCTTTTCCGTTAACGTTTAGGGTTTCTTCAGCTTTTTATTTCAGATTCTAACGTTAATAATACGTACTTACTAACCAGTAGAGTTCTGGTAAACGTGGGTTCGTTCAGACGTGGTGCTTGCTTGGTAGAATGCGACTCGCATTGCATCTCTGCCTTTTTTAAACCTTCAGCTGTCTCTAACCAGTAACCAGACACTGAGTGTCTGACACGTTTTTGCTGTATTTCATAAAAACATAAAGGTAGTAAGCTAGTGTTATAAATATTACAAATTAATTATTAAGCTACACACGCACACACACTCACACTCACAGACACACCTGGTGTGGAAATAAAAAAATAAAAAAAAATCACACTGATCATAAAAGTTAAAAAAGAAAGTTATGTTGTTCATTACATTTTACTTCATAATTGCACTGCATTGTTTTGTTTTCATTGTTGCTAAACTTGTTCTGTAATATAGTTCGTTTGCTATCGTGATCAAAACCATTGATCTGAAGCTCAATCCTGATGCTGTCCTGTAAATATTTTTCTAATCAGCAATAAATATAACAATTTCTGATCAACCCATATCAATTGCATGCTTAAAATAACATACCGGTTAAGGCCCCGCCCATTTCAAGACAAGTCCCGCCTACTTCTGGGTTAGGCCCCACCCCTCCGAGTACAGATACAGATAATTCATATGGTTAACAGATACAGATACAGATAATGCTGTACTCGCTCATCCCTACTAGGTTTTTGTCCTGCATCTTTAATAAATAGGCTACAGTTAGTCCAAAATGCAGCTGCCAGAGTTCTCACTAGGACAAGAAATGACCATATAACCCCAATTTTATCATCTCTACACTGGCTACCTGTTAAGTTTAGAATTGATTACAATTGATTACGTTACAATCCTTCACGCTCTCTGAGATCACAAAACTCAGGACTTCTGGTAGTTCCCAGAATGTCAAAATATACTAAAGGTGGTTGTAAAAGCAAGACCCGCAACATCCTCCCCAAACCGGCAGAGGGAACCCTCACTTGAATTTTAGCCACTACCAGGTTTTTACAGGTATTTAAGCCAAACACACGTTACTGTTACGTTACTGCAAAATATTATTCCTCTGTGTTGATACCAAGCCGTTTGTTTATGGTATTGTTCTGACCGTGTTTTGACTTTTTCTTTCTTTTCGACTACGATTTTTACCTTACTGTTTATTGGATTATTTCAACTGTGTTCTTGTGTTTTCCAGGTTTTGACCCTCTTCTTCTGTTTTTGAAAGAACTTTTCCCACCTACTGCTATGGACTGGAATGGAAACCTATTCACAGTGAACATGGGGAACCCATGCAGCTGGGGTGGACACAAATAAAGGAGGAGGAGCAACAGCATCGTCGTCAGCTTCAACTATGCTATTACTTTAGCCAACCTAGACACACCTGTTCCATCTGCCCAAAGAAACCCTCTTGCGTGATTTCTAAGGTGGCTTGGTCTTTCTCCACACCCAATTTCACAATTTTGTTGCAGTTATGTTATGCTCATGAAGTGTCCTGTGTTAGAGCTCTAATTGATTCCGGTGCTGCAGTTTTCCTGATTGGCTGAAACCTCCTTGAACAGCTGCGACTGCCCACCAAGCCATGCCTCACACTCTGTGTCACTGTCGTGAACAACCAACCTATCGTAGAAGGCTACCTCACGCACCAAACCACCCTATTCACTCTCAAAATCGGATTATTTCATCAGGAGTAAATTTCCTTTTACATTATTTCTACACCCGCAAACCCCATCATCTTGGGCCTCCCCTGGTTACATGTACGTGACCCTCAGCTCTCCTGGCTAAACAGGCAACTTATCCATTGGTCATCACACTCTCTGGCACACTGCATGCAAAATCCCCTGACACACCACTGTCTGACTACCTCAATAAAAAGCCCTGAATCCCAGCTCACCAAAAATATTCCTGTCGAATGTATCAAGACTTCAAGGAAATCTCCAACAAAGGAAAAGCTTCAAGGCTATCCCCACAGTGCACAGGAGACTGCGTCAATGAGCTCTTGCCCAATGCCCCCCAAGTGATGTGTATATCCATTAACCATCCCTGAGAGCAGAGCCATGGAGGGTTAGGGTTAGGGAAGGCTTTCCTTCTATGCTAACCGAAATACTGATAATTTAGTTTAATACTATTTACATTAGAATTTCCTAGCTGATTGTTTTAAAGTTTGTGCATTCATTGTACCAGGATGTGAATTTTTTTCTCTCTAATTACTTTTCTTTTTAGTGGAGCTACAATATCTAGGGTGAAGTGAAACACTGACTCTAAATAGTCAGTCACCTGATAAAGTTCTGTGGGTCAGATGGTGATCCAATCATGGATGATAATTCTGGGAGTCTGTTGGTAAATCTCTCTGCAGTAATGGATGTAAATGTACATTTAACACAGTGACATGGCAAATTGTAAATATTGTGTCCAGAGAGCAATTTAAATGAAATGAGATTGTGGTCAGAGATAGATACTAATTACAGTTTCTTTCAGTCGCTAACGAGCGTTTGGCCAAACAGTTGTCACATTTTCAAAACTCTAAACACAATTAGCACAACATCAGTCTTGTGGCCATACCATTCACACTTTTCATGTCGTTTTCACACAATATGCCATCAGTGAACACATTTCCACAATGCTTACATTTTCTTAACAGACAAGCTATACCTCCCAACAAAATTATGGATTGTTTTTGCAGTATTCACGAATGTTAACACACAACATCCCACAATAACAAAAACAATATTCCAAACCTTAGATACAGTATAAAAACCTCTGCTTCTGCAATGATATCAGTTCAAAAACAATATATCTCAGCTGATAATAAACAAACAATTGAATAATTGACACACAGCTGATTTATGTTGGGTGAATTGGGCCAACCACAGCTGATTCCAGTCTGGCTTAGACTCAGTGGCAGGGGTTATTTTTTTCTATTACTATAAAATGAGGACTTTGAGGAGTGATGTTTTTGGAAACAGAAACAGAAAAAGACAAACACTGTAATGTCTGGACGTGGAAGAGGAAGAGCAAGGGGCCCAGGGAGAAGACCAGCTCCAGTGAGAGATGCAGGGCCAGGGAGAGGTGCAGTGAGAGGTGCAGTGAGAGGTGTAGTAAGAGATGCAGTAAGAGGTGCAGTGACAGGTGCAGTAGGAGGTGCAGTAGGAGGTGCAGGTGCAGTGAGAGGTGCAGTGAGAGGTGCAGTAGGAGGTGCAGGTGCAGTGAGAGGTGCAGGTGCAGGAAGAGGAGCAGGCCCAAGGAGAGGGCAAGGTAGAGGTGTAAGAATGCGTGGTGGTGGCATTGCAAGGGCTGCAAGAACAGTAGTTAGTGATGAAATTTGTGCCACTATCATTGACTATGTAATCAACCACAGTCTCTCACTAAGAGAGGCTGGTGAAAGAGTGCAACCCAATTTGAGGCGGTCAACGGTTGCCTCCATTATTCGCATCTTTCAACAAACCAACAGGTAAGTATTGCATTTTACATGGATTGTTTCTATTCTCACTTGACATGTCAATAAGGTCATACAGTAATGCATATGTTGATTTTTTTCCACTCTAAAGAATGCAACGTCTTCCACCCTCAAGGGAAAGAGGAAAGCTCCTCAATAATGATCAAGAGCTTGCCATTGTAGAAATGGTTGTTGCAAATAATGCAATAAAACTGCATGAAATTAAAACTAGAATTGTGGAGGACCATGAGATATTTGGAAATATAGAAAGCATCAGCCTCACAACCATTACACGGACATTGTCCAAACACAGAGTGCGGATGAAGCAGCTCTACACTGTTCCCTTTGAGAGGAACAGTGAGAGAGTCAAGGAGCTACGACGACAATATGTCCAGGTATAGTGTATATTCAATTCAATGTCCAGTTCTATAAGCTTTGCACTTTGCAAGTAGGTAACCTACACAGTAATAGGTTACAGTACAGTATGGTATACAGTAATGACATGATATACATAAACTTTGTTTCAGAGAGTTATGGAATTGAAGGCCAACCAGGCCCCTCATGAATTCATTTACATAGATGAGGCAGGATTCAATCTATCCAAAAGGCGTCGACGTGGATGAAATATAATTGGAAAAAGGGCCACAGTTGATGTGCCAGGACAGAGAGGGGCAAACATTACCATGTGTGCAGCAATGGCAAATGCAGGATTACTCCTTCACAGATGTCAGGTTGGACCCGATAATACCGAGTGCCTCCTTGCCTTTCTCAATGATCTCCGCCAGCACCTGGTACCCGAGCAGGATCAGGAGGGTGAAAACATGAGGACCTTTGTAATTACCTGGGACAATGTTGCTTTCCATCATTCGCAAGCAATAACAGCATGGTTTGAAGTCCAACCAAGACTGGTAAGTCTCTTCCTTCCACCCTATTCACCTTTCCTCACCCTTTCTTTTCTGCATGGAGGTGGAAGGTTTATGACCATCAGCCACATGACCAGATGTCCCTCCTTGAAGCCATGGATGCTGGCTGCAGGGACATCACAGTTCAAGATTGCCAAGGGTGGATCCGACATACCAAGCTGTTTTAACCCAGGTGCATCACCTTGGATGATATCAGATATGATGTTGACAAAAACATGTGGCCTAACCCTGAAGATCGCAGGGATTAGATACATTAATTTTGTGCTATTTTTAGTTCCACCCTTCTTATCTGGGCTTTTTGCTGTTTTGTTTTTTGTTTTGTTTTTTGTTTTTCAGAATGCTCTTATATATGATATTTTGTTCACTGTAAGCAATACTGTAAAACTTTTTCTGTTCTATTATATTGTGTTTCTACTGTACCTCCTTTAGTAAACAGTAAAGAAAAAAATAACTGATTTGCTTTTTACTGGAATGAGTTTGAATATGAACATTACTGTACATGTGGACATACTGTACAGTTCCCAAATAAGAAATTTTGTGTAAAGGATGGATTGCATGTTACCTGAAACATAAAAGTCTATGCAGTTTTTCTAATGTCAACAATAGCCAGTATTTTGAAACCTGGTGTACTTTGATTGACTGCATATACCTTGTGAAGTGAAAACAAGTGTTATTCTTTGACAGAATAATTTCATTTTGAGTCAGATTTCCAGTGTTTCGGTAAAGTTAGTGTGTGCAGAGAAAGATGTGTTCTGTTTTGAAATGGAGAGTTAGTATATATTTAACAAAATGTGTTTTTGAGAGGAAAATTATCAATTTGGCCAATTGTGTTTTGTAGGTGTAAGTCTGTGTTAAGAGTTTAGAAAGATTATCTTAAGTATAGGTAAGCGCTTGTTAGCGATTGAAAAAAACTGTAAGACACTGTGACTATATTTACTCTATTTAATACGAGGGTTAGAATGAGATCAAGAGTTACTTGATCTTGGTACAGCTTTTGATACCATTGACCATTCTATTCTACTTGATAGGCTAGAACGTGTTGTTGGTGTTAAAGGAACAGCCCTCTCCTGGATTGGGTCTTATTTGACAGATCAATATCAGTTTGTAGATCTAAATAGTGACCACTCTAAACAAACTAAGGTAAAGTTTGGTGTTCTGCAAGGTTCTGTTTTAGGCCCATTGCTTTTCTTCCTCTATTTGCTACACCTAGGTGCAGTTATTCATAATCATGGTATTGGCTTCCACTGTTATGCTGATGACACACAGCTATATGTTTCAGCTCAGTCAGATGTGAGACACCAGCTTAATAAGATTGAAGATTGTGTGAAGGCCATTAGACAGTGGATGCTTACTAACTTCCTGTTGGAGGTAGTGTGATGAAATATGATGTCATTACATGATGCAGAAACACTAGTTCATGCATTTGTTACCTCTAGGTTGGATTATTGTAATGCTTTACTGTCTGGATGTTCCAGTAGGAGCATAAATAAGCTCCAGATAGTCCAGAACACAGCAGCTAGAGTCCTAACTAGAACCAGAAAATATGAACATATCACCCCTGTCTTATCCACACTGCATTGGCTCCCAGTCAAGTTTCACATTGATTATAAAACACTATTAATAACCTATAAAGCACTTAATGGTCTCACACCACAGAACCTGAGAGATCTTTTGTTTTTTATGATCCGTCATGCCTACTTCGATCAAATGGTGCAGGCTATTTGTTGGTACCTCAAGTACAAAACAGCACACGGCAGAGCTTTTTCTCACAGAGCCCCACAGTTATGGAACAGACTTCCAATTAGTGTTCGGGTCTCAGACACAGTCTCAGTGTTTAAGTCCAGGATAAAAACACATCTGTTTAGTTTAGATTTTTATGAATAGCTTTTCTTAGGTAAAGGAGCAGATCTGGAGGGTTCATGGTCATAGAGTGTTTGGTGAACTGGGATGTCTGGATGTTGTCTCCTTAACACCCTCACAAGTCGCTCAGGTTTGCAGACTGTGGAGTGGTGAGACGCTTTACATCCCAGGAAGCCCTCATGTCTATGTGACCTTCTGGCTCTAGACTTTTAGTTATGCTGTCATAGCTAGTCCCTGTTTGCACTTTGCACATCATTTACATAGTCCAGAACCTGAACACAGTCATATCTAACAATTTTTCCTCAATCCTGATGTTCTACTGCTGGCTGGAGTCTTGTCACCCGGTTGTCACCTTGCCAGAGATTGATCTGCATGGTCAGCCAGTGTCTCATGGGATTGTTGTGAAGCCATCCGAAGACTGTCATGCCTTCTTTTGAGCCAATGTTGTGTCAGTCAGCTGTATGTTCTGGTCTTTTTCAGCAATCAGGTCTGTGCTGAACTCAGAGTTTATGATGACCCATTAGTTCCTCAGGAGCTCTCAGCTACACTATTATAAACTGTTGTAGAAATGACATTATTTACATTTACACTATTTACTGTAGAGTGTCACCCATATGAGGATGAGGTTCCCTTCTGAGTCTGGTTCCTCTCAAGGTTTCTTCCTTTACCATCTAAGGGAGTTTTTCCTCCCCACAGTCACCTGAGTCACCTCAGACTTTCTCATTGGGGATAAATACATACACATTTAAATATATCTAATATTAATCTTGAGTTTTGCATTCAATTAATCTTTATATTATTCTATATAATAACCTTTTGTTCTATGTTTATGTTATGTAAAGCTGTTTTGAGACAATGTCAATTGTTAAAAGTACTAAATAAATTTGAATTGAATTGAATAATGTAAATGTAAATAATGTCATTTCTACAACAGTTTATAATACTGCAACCCGAAAGCTCCTGAGGAATTAATGGGTCATGGTAAACTCTGAGTTCTGACCCAACACTAATTCCTTCCTGCTAAAGTGTTAAAATGATTGCTGATAAAGACCAGACCATACAGTACATGCATTGTGTAGAGATTATATGCTTTGTGTGTTTGAATAAACGCTACACCTTCTGCCTCTGAGGGTTCCTTACACCATTATGTTTCACTGCAACTATTGTGTTTTTATGGTGTATTTACATCAGACATATCTTTTAGAATTATGGCTAAAACTGCTCATCAGAATAAAACACATTTTGTCACATGGTTGGCAGGTTTGGATTTTTTTCTGGAGAAAAGGCTTAAAATTCACTCAAAAAAAAAAAAAGCCCAAGTTTTAATTGTAGAAAGAAAATAAGTATTTCTTTAAACAAGACTAAACTATATCAACGGATATGGTTCCATGATACAGCTGTTATTATTGAAATTCATTTATCCCTCTCTCCTGATCAATGCCTTTCAATAAGTAAGATCATATACATTTATAAACTCCAACAAGATGTGAAGAACCTGGTACAAAACCAGCTGCTCTCTAGTTGGTGTTAATCAGATTTATTTAATTGATGACTTCTGTATAAGAAGAACTTTTGAATATAATTCATTCTGAGCACATTCACATGACACATTATTAAAAGCTCTGCCTCGTAACACAACCAGGTAATTGTAAGTTACCACCTTTAATGTCCTACAGCAACCAACAATATTCATATGAAAACAAATCAGAAACATTTTAAGAAAGAACGTTAATAAAAACTTACGTTTATGAGCTGAATCCAGAGCCGGAAGAAGCAACAGCAGCGACAAACAAACACAGTCTTCATCTTACTGTGTGGCAGAAATTAAATCAATAATATATACATAGAAAAAGTATTATAAATCATTATATCTTCATTCACACACACACACACACACACACACACACACACACACACGTTGCTGCAGATATTTACATTTTCTTAATGAATACACATACACTCTCAGGTTTTTCGCAGTCTTTTTAACCTCTCAAAGTTTCTCTGTCTATCAGATTCATCTGATTCATCGGTTTACTGTGATGATGGGAGAAGATGTATTGCAATCAAACTTTAATTAAAACTCAGAAATATTTATTGACATTGATATTTACTTATTATGGCATTTTTTATACAGGATACAAACAATGTGGTGTGAGAAGACTGAGAAATAATTTTTCATCTTAATCATCTAACATTTGTGTCTGTGATGAAGATGAACAGACTTTGGAGCTTAAGGAGGCAGATAACCAGTTGTATGTCTGAGTATTAATCTGGTACTTTTGGTAGATGTTGTTGTCCCACAAAAGTTAACTCAGAACAGTAAACATTTCACAATTTGTCACTAGTGTAAACAGTTCATTCAACTCTTCATTCAATAACATTGACATTCCTCATCATGTGGTAAAAGTTGCCACATAACCTTCATATATCCTTCTCTGGAAAAGATTTTGGGAATTGTTTGGAAATTGTTGTAGTTTTTTAAGCTATATTTTATTTGAAATTATCTGCTGATGATCCAGTGATAACATTAGACCACTGTGTTGACTTAGATCACTGAAATAAACATTTTAAAATATTATGTTTCTGGATCCTTCAGTTTCTGGGACATTTTAAATATATTTCTGAAAAACTCCATTCTTAACATTTGTTAAGATGTTAATTGCATTGTTAATTGTTACTGTTAATTACACTTTTTCATTTTTTTTTAAGTTTTTTATTTCAAAAATAAAATTTCAGCAAAGTAAAGTTCCTGTTCTTTACTTAAAAAGGTTTAAAACTAATGTGAGAGTATGTTGTTATAAATTATTAATACTTATTACTACTTTTCTTATAAATAACTAAATATGAAATATTTAGTATTTAATATTATTTATTGACAAGTAATCTATAAGTACAGTACTGTATGTAAATCAGTAATTAGAGCATTCATTATTGCTATAGAACACAGTTTAAAAGAGATGAAGTTTAATACAATAAAACAGCACAGTGTTAATGTTATATAATCTAGCCATGGGGTCACAGTCCAGTGACTTCTGTGCTGGTCCCAAGCCCGGATAAATAGAGAGGGTTGCATCAGGAAGGGCATCCGGCGTAAAACATTGCCAAATCTAACCATGCGCCGTTGACCTATAGAGCACCGGTGGAAATTGGGCTACTGTTGGTCGAAGAGGTAGAGGAGGGAGGAGAGAGCACAGACAGAGAGAGAAGAGGAAAGGTAAGAGTGTAGGACTGAGAATAGTTGGTACTATGACAGGGAAAGGTAGAGATCTGGCTTATTTGATGGAGAGAAGGAAAGTGGATATACTGTGTGTACAGGAGACCAGGTGGAAGGGTAGCAAGGCTTGTAGTATAGGAGCAGGATTCAAGCTGTTTTATTATGGTGTGGATAGTAAGAGAAATGGGGTAGGTGTGGTCCTGAAGGAGGAGTTCCTGAGGAACTTTCTGGAGGTGTAGAGAGTGTCAGACAGGATGATGAGTCTGAAGTCAGAGATTGAAGGGGTGATGTTGAATGTTGTTAGTGGTTACAGTATGCCCCACAGGTAGGTTGTGAGTTAGAGGAGAAAGAGAGATTCTGAAGTGAATTAGATGAGGTGATGGAGAGTATTCCCACGGGTGAGAGAGTGGTGATAGGAGCGAATTTTAATGGACATGTTGGTGAGGGGAACACAGGTGATGAGGAGGTGATGGGCAAGTTTGGAGTTAAGGAAAAGAACCTTGAAGGATAGATGGTAGTGGATTTTGCTAAGAGGATGGACATGGCTGTCGTTAACACTTATTTTCAGGAGGAACATGGAGTGACTTACAAGGGTGGAGGTAGGAGAACACAGGTAGACTACATCCTATGTAGAAGAGGCAATCTGAAAGAGATTAGTGACTGTAAAGTGGTTGTGGGAGAGAGTGTAGCCAGACAGCATAGGATGGTGGTGTGTAGGATGACTCTGATGGTCTGTAAGACAAAAAGGTCAAAGATAGAGAAGAAAACCAAGTGGTGGAAGCTGAAAAAGGAGGAATGTTGTGAGGAATTTAGACAGAAGTTGAGGCAGGCTCTGGGTGGTCAGGTAGTGCTGCCAGATGCCTGGGAAACTACAGCAGAAGTGATCAGGGAGACAGGGAGAAAGGTGCTGGTTGTGCCAGTTGGAAGGAGGAAAGAAGATAAGGAGACTTGGTGGTGGAACGAGGAAGTTCAGGATAGTATCCAGAGGAAGAGATTAGCCAAGAAGAAGTGGGATATGGACAGGACTGAAGAGAATAGACAGGAATACAAGGAGTTTCAGTGCAGAGTGAGGGAGGTGTCTAAGGCCAAGCAGAAGGCATATGATGAGTTGTACACTAGGTTAGACACTAGAGAAGGAGAGAAGGACTTGTACAGGTTAGCTAGGCAGAGGGATCGAGATGGGAAGGATGTGCAGCAAGTTAGAATTATTAAGGATAGAGATGGAAGGGTGCTCACAAGTGAGGAGAGTGTACAGAAGAGATGGAAGGAATACTTTGAGGAGCTGATGAATGAAGAAAATGAGAGGGAAAAAAGAGTAGAAAATGTGAACTCTGTGGAACAGAAAGTAGATAAGATTAATAAGGATGAAGTCGGGAAGGCTATGAAGAGGATGAAAAGTGGAAAGGCAGTTGGTCCTGATGACATCCCGGTAGAGGTCTGGAAGTGTCTAGGAGAGGCAGCAGTGGAATTTTTAACTTGTTTGTTCAACAGGGATTTAGAGAGTGAGAGGATGTCTGAGGAATGAAGAAGAAGTGTGTTAGTGCCAATCTTTAAGAATAAGGGTGACGTGCAGCAACTATAGGGGGATAGGGGGAGTTGCAGCAACTATAGGGGGATAAAGTTGATGAGTCATACAATGAAGTTGTGGGAAAGAGTAGTGGAAGCTAGGTTAAGAAAGGTGGTGGAAATTTGTAAGCAGCAGTATGGCTTCATGCCCAGAAAGAGCACAACAGATGCAATTTTTGGTCTAATTTTAAGGGAGAAGTATAGGGATGGTCAGAGGGAGTTGCACTGTGTGTTTGTAGACTTAGAGAAAGCGTATGACAGGGTGCCAAGAGAAGAGCTGTGGTACTGTATGAGAAAGTCAGGAGTAGCAGAGACGTATGTCAGAGTGATGCAGGACATGTATGAGAGGAGCAGAACAGTGGTGAGGTGTGCTATAGGTCAGACAGGGGAGTTCAAAGTGGAGTTGGGACTGCATCAGGGATCGGCTCTGAGCCACTTCCTGTTTGCTATAGTGATGGACCAGTTGTCAGAGGAGGTCAGACAGGAGTCTCCTTGGACGATGATGTTTGCAGATGACATTGTGATCTGTAGTGAGAGCAGGGAGCAGGAGGAGGAACACTTGGAGAGGTGGAGGTTTGCGCAGAAGAGAAGAGGAATAAAAGTCAGTCGTAGTAAGACTGAGTACATGTGTGTGAATGAAAGGGAGGGAAGTGGAACAGTAAGGTTACAGGGTGAAGAGGTAAATAAGGTACAGGAGTTTAAGTACTTAGGGTCAACAGTCCAGAGTAATGGAGAGAGTGGGAAAGAGGTAAAGAAGCGAGTGCAGGCAGGTTGGAATGGGTGGAGAAAGGTGTCAGGAGATTTGTGTGATAGGAAAATATCAGCGAGAATCAAGGGGAATGTGTACAGGACAGTGGTGAGACCGGCAATGCTGTATGGTTTAGAGACAGTGTCACTGAAGAAGAGACAAGAGTCACAGCTAGAGGTAGCCAAGCTGAAGATGTTGAGGTTCTCTTTGGGAGTGACAAGATTGGACAGGATTAGGAACGAGTACATCAGAGGGACAGATCATGTTGGATGTTTGGGGGACAAAGTTAGGGAGGACAGATTAAGATGGTTTGGACATGTTCAGAGGAGGGCGAGTGAGTATATTGGTAGGAGAATGTTGGACATGGAGCTGCCAGGCAGGAGGCAAAGAGAAAGGCAAAAGAGGAGGTATATGGATGTAATTAATGAGGATATGAAGCTAGTGGGTGCAAGTGTTGAGGATGTAGAAGATAGGGATAGGTGGAGAGAGATGATTCACTGTGGTGACACCTGAAGGGAAAAGCCAAAAGTAGAAGAAGAAGTGTTAATGTTATATAATGTTAATGTAGGATATTTGCTAATTACACCATGGACTGTAGACACTGATTACAGCAGTATTCCTGTGACAATGTAAGTGACTGGAAACACAGCTGTCAGTATTTTACTGTAAAGTTTACCAACGTAGCCACTAATCTGATTTGGTTTTATTGTCATTACTGAAGCAATAATCTTAACAATGCAGTCTCCTTTGACAGAACTGAATCTTATGAAACAACACCACATTAAACAGGTTGTTATGCTACAATAACAGAATCCCAAATTGAACAAATACTTACTTTCTTTTGCAACACCTGCTGCATAAGAGAAACACAGCATGTGATGTGAAGGTCCAGAGATAACTACATCTATCTGGGGTGGGTAGATATCAGATCATCAGCTGCTGTGAGCTTGGGTCATATTTCACCAGTGTTAAAGTCTAAAAGGCTGATTATGAAACACAGATTTGTGAAGTGTTTCTAAAAGTCAAGTCAAAAATGCTAATAAATTTGGTTCCACTTGCAGAAAGAACCAGAAATAATCATCTTCAGTTAAAAGACGTTAAACTGACATTAAGTGTCTGGTTCAGAACTAAACATTGTCCAGAAATCGGGGTGTGAATTTATAATAAATTAATTAATAATAATAAATAATAATTAAACAGGGGGGCACGGTGGCTTAGTGGTTAGCACGTTCGCCTCACACCTCCAGGGTCGGGGTTTCTTCCGGGTACTCCGGTTTCCTCCCCTGGTCCAAAGACATGCATGGTAGGTTGATTGGCATCTCTGGAAAATTGTCTGTAGCGTGTGATTGCGTGAGTGAATGAGAGTGTGTGTGTGCCATGCGATGGGTTGGTACTCCGTCCAGGGTGTATCCTGCCTTGATGCCCGATGACGCCGGAGATAGGCACAGGCTCCCCATGACCCGAGGTAGTTCGGATAAGCGGTAGAAGATGAATGAATGAAAAATTATAATTAAACAGGGGGGCACGGTGGCTTAGTGGTTAGCACGTTCACCTCACACCTCCAGGGTCAGGGTTTCCTCTGGGTACTCCGGATTCCTCCCCTGGTCCAAAGACATGCATGGTAGGTTGATTGGCATCTCTGGAAAATTGTCCGTAGTGTGTGATTGCGTGAGTGAATGAGAGTGTGTGTGTGCCCTGCGATGGGTTGGTACTCCGTCCAGGGTGTATCCTGCCTTGATGCCCGATGACGCCTGAGATAGGCACAGGCTCCCCATGACCCAAGGTAGTTCGGATAAGCGGTAGAAAATGAATGAATGAATGAATGAATGAATGAATGAATGAATTTTAAAATGAATTTTAAACTTTAATTATATGCATTTATTTATTTATTTTATATTTTATTCTTATTATTATATTTTTTTTTCTTTTTTGCTCTCTTCTGTTTTTATACTTTTCTTAATCTGTAGACAATGTGAATTGTTAAGTGTTATACAAATAAATTGAATTTGAATTTGAATCTCCAATTTCAGTCAGATTGATAAAATTTTACTCTTCCAATTATTGTTGTTATTTTTGATTTGTTTTGATTTGTTTGATTTGTTCTTTTTTCACACTGTAAATCATTTCAGATGTATTTTAAGTGTGTGAAGGTTCATATCATTTCATCTTCCCCAGTATTCTGACATACATATTGAATAAAATTCATCCCTTATTGGACCTAAATCAAATATTACAATCAGTTATAGGTAAAAAAAAGCTGAGTTATTTATATAGATTTGGCACTAAATCCTCCAGTAATGAAGCTCAGCCACTGCAGCTCAGTGCAGAGATCAAAATAACCCAAAATGTGAAGTGTTGGTTTTTAAATATTTGTCATCAGCAGAGAAGAAATAAATGACCATATTCATTTTAATTAAATTTATTCAAATTCTATTTGTATAGCACTTTTAACAATGGACATTGTCTCAAAGCAGCTTTACAGAACATAAGAAACATAATATGAGAAATTTATTATACAAAGATTAATACAATACAAAAGTATAAGATTAATATTAGATATATTTTAATGTGTTTGTATTTATCCCTAATGAACAAGCCTGAGGTGACTGAGGTGACTGTGGGGAGGAAAAACTCCCTTAGATGAAAGAGGGAGAAACCTAGAGGGGAACCAGACACAAAAGTGAACTTCATCCTCATTTGGGTGACGCTGGTGCCATGTCTTGTGCCCTGTGTATTTGCCACATGTTTTTGCCATGCCTTGCTCCCACCTCTGCACATCTGTTCCTTGCTTCTTCCCAATTACCTTCCCAATTAAATCCTGTGGTCTTAATTCTGTTTTTTTTTTTTTGCTGTGTTGTTTTTCGTGTGTGTCTCCGTGTCTTAGATTTTTTCTGTTTTTTTGCTCTTGCTTTCATTCTTGTTTTGTGGTCCTGAATCAGACCCAAATCTGATTTTTTCCAATGTGGCCGCAGTGTGAACAACCAAGGCAGATTTGATGCGACTATTACGTCAATCTACATCGATATTCGTCACAATTATGCGCCAGCGAGTACGCACACAAACGTGACTACGCCTACAAAATGGAGAACAGTGATGGAGCAAGTAAGTGGAGGGAGAGTGAGGTGTTAGACCTAATAAGTATATGGGAAGATACTTCAATTCAGGCAAAACTAGAAGGATCATACCGTAACCGCTATGTGTTTGAAAAGATAGCAAATGAAATGGAAGAACGAGGACACAGGAGAATGTGGCTGCAGTGCCAAAGGAAGGTGAAGAGCCTTAAAGCCAAATTTAAAGAAGTGAATGATTCCAATAACCGAAGCGGTCGTGGTCACGTCACCTGCCCATTTTATAACGAGCTTAGCCGTGTTATGTCCGATAAACCCAGCTGTCAGCCGTCAGAGCTGCTGGATAGCCAGAAAGCAGGTAAAGAGGAGCCTGAAACTCCAAGGACAGCCTGGATATTGATGGCGTGACAGGTAAGTTTTCAGTCTTAGCCTAAAGTTACCCATATAGAAAATCTTGAGTGGAAACACACTTTAATCTAAAATAAAAGTTAGAAATGTCGCAAAGAAGTTTTACATCTGGAGAAGTTGGCGTGTTTATTTTTGAGGAAAATTACATTAACAGAATAAACGAGCCAGTCAGCTATAGCTGCTCCCGGTTTTCTTTGCACAACTCGGAAACCCATCAGAGAAGCAGAGAATACCCTCTACTTGTCTGTCATTCAAAAACACAGTCTTTCTACGATCCGATCCAGTGGACTGGGAACCAAATCCCATATTATAACCTAACATATAAGGAGGCTATCTACCATGTCACCCTCATCATCTCAGGGTAACGTGTGTGTTATGAGTGTTATATAAAGTGGTTACGTGAACCAGCTCATAATGTTTACATTGAATACATCACATTATAGCATTGCATGATATGTTTGCTTGCACCAGATGATACAAGCACATAGTCACTCCCATCTGCATCTTCTGTGTCTTCTGCATCTACATCTGGAGAAAACTCATCAGCTGCAGGCATTACAGAGACCACTGAAAGAAGCACAGCAGATACCAAGTCCTCTGTAAGTAAGAATCATCATGTTGTTATCAGGCTGTTGCTAAATCACTAATAAAGCATTTGCTTAGCTAACCCATCCATTACTATTTTGTATTCTGTTATTACTGTACCGTACTCTATTACTGCTAGGTTTTTCCTAATAGTCATATCTACCCTCCAACACTAACTGTTTATTTTTGTAATAGTGATACAATGCCCAAACACTTTCTCCTCTTTCTTACAGTTACATCTGCCAAGAGCAGGAAAAGGAAGACAAAAATGGAAGCAACACTGGAAATCTTCACTGAAAAGATCAGCAGCGCCCTCAACAACACAGACGACACTGAGCTTCAACTCAAATTGCAAGCAGCACAGCATGAACATGAGCTGAAAATGCTCTCACTGTTCACCCCGTTCCATTGTTTGGTCCATTGCTTGCTTGGGAGTGGAGCATGCACAATCGGCTCCCGAGGGAGTCGATTGCTTGCATTGAAGCCGCATGGCTATGCGCACGCTTCACTCCAGGAGAGCGCTCTTCCCTCGCGGCTCCGGTCCCGCTCTTGCCGAGGCAAAGTGGCGCCGGCGCTCGTGGGGCTCGCAGGTCGATTTAGCAGCGGGATTGGAGTCGGATTAGTCCTCTCCAGCCTCGTCTGCTGAATCGAGCTCCAGCTCTGGTGGAGAAGCAGGCCCGATGGCTGCTTCTTCTCCCGGCGCGAGCAGCGCGGCATTACATGTCTCTCCCTCCGAGGAAGGAGAGTTGATGGATGCTAGCAAGCCCGTGGGTGCCTCACAGCCTGTGCTGTATGAGGAGCTCCTTGAGGTCGTGACACAAGATGTAGCCAAGCTGGATTTAGATTGGCCGGTGGAGCAGCAGAAGCAGCGCACACCCAGTAAGCTGGATGAGCGTTTCCTGCGCCCTGTGTCACTTCCTGAGCGCCGGCGCCTGCCGTTTTTCCCCGATCTGCATGCCGAGGTGTCCAGATCCTGGGTAACCCCGTACACTTCTCCTCATCACTCCTCGCTCTACGCGAATGTGGTTGGGGTTAAGGCATGCAGCTACGGGGCGATGCCGCGTGTGGAAGAGACGCTGGCTAGCTATCTCTCCCCTAGCATAGCATCATCGCTAAACGCTCCGGTGTTCCCTACTAAGCCACTACGTGCTACGTCAGCCTTAGTAGGGAAGACTTACGTGGCAGCAGGTCAGGCCGCAGGCTGGGTGTGTTGGCACCATGGGTGTGTTGCAGGCTGGTCCGCACCATGGGTGTGTTGCAGGCATACCAGGCTGACCTGCTACGTGATTTGGATGAGGGACTTAGCTCCGGGACCGCTGAGGAGTTGAGGAGTTGCGTCGCACTACCGACTTGACTCTTCGGGCCACGAAGCACACAGCGTGGGCCGTTGGTCGGTCCATGGCAGCCCTGATGGCCACAGAAAGGCATCTGTGGCTCACCTTGTCCGACCTCCCAAGGACAAGGATCGAGCTGTGCTACTGAACACACCGATGGCTCCTCCTGGGCTGTTTGGCAACGCTGTGACGGCGGTCGTACACAAGTTCCAGGAGTCTAAAAAGCAGTCGGCTGCATTTCAGCAGTACCTCCCTTGGCGATCTCATGGGGCTGTTCGGCGGCAGCCCCAGCCTGGTCCTACTGGACACCGCGAAGCCCATAGACAGACCGTGGCCTCCCGATCTCCGCGGGCGGGACATAAGGGCCCGAGGCAACGCTCTAGGCCCAAGAAGGAGCAGGGTGACCTGAGGGTAACCCTCGCCTCCGACAAATAGGCGGTGTTGCTTAGACCCTGATAGTCTACGATTGGGGGGATGGGGCACACCTCACGTTACGGTGCCCATCCCTCCCCTGCACCACCGGGGCGCCAGGCCGTTGGCTCTGCCACAGGATGTGCTTCAGAGCGTGGCCCCCCTCCTGGTTCGTCACAATAGATCTGGAAGACACATACTTTAACGTTTCCATCCTTCCTGCACACAGGAGGTTCCGGAGGTTTGCTTTCGGGGGCGAAGCTTATCAATATCGGGTCCTCCTGTTCGGCCTAGCACTCTCGCCCCGCACCTTCAAGAAATGCGTCGACGCAGCACTGACCCCGCTGCGGCTCCAGGGCATCCGCATTTTAAATTACCTCGATGACTGGTTGATTCTGGCTCAGTCGGAGCGCCAGGCGTTTCGTCATCGAGATGTCGTCCTCGCCTGCACGAAGGTGCTTGGGTTTCGGCTAAATGCCGGCAAAAGCTTGCTCTCTCCAGCGCAGAGAACCACCTTTTTGGGCATGATATAGGACTTGGCCAGGATGCAGGCACAGTTGTCGCCTGCTCGGGTTGAAGTCATCCTCACCTCGGTCAGGAGAGTGCGGGAAGGCCAGCCACTCACTGTGAAGCAGTTCCAGAGGCTGCTGGGTCTCATGGCAGCGGCGTCCAGTGTAATCCCGCTCGGCCTCCTGCACATGAGGCCCCTCCAGTGGTGGCTCCAGGGCAGAGGGTTTTCTCTCAGGGGAAACCCATATCGTTCCATCAAGGTCTCGCAGCGTGCCCTTCGAGCCTTAAATGTTTGGAAAGACCGAACGTTTCTGGAACAAGGCCCCATGTTGGGGGCTCCATGTCGTCGCGTGACAATAACGACGGACGCTTCCCTCATGAGGTGGGGTGCGATCATGAGTGGCCACTCTGCCCAGGGTCTGTGGAGTGGCCTACTTCTCTTGTGGCACATAAATTGCCTGGAGATGATGGCGGTGTTTTTGGGGTTAAAACACTTCGTCCCGGACCTGTGAGATCGCCATGTTTTGGTCCGCACGGACAATACTGCGGTGGTCTCCTACATCAACCACCAAGGGGGTCTCCGATCTCGCCCTTTGTACAAGCTAGCACGAGCGGTCCTCTTGTGGTCTCGGGACAGACTCCTCTCTTTGAGGGCCATTTATATAGGTTGAATGCCAGAGCAGATGCCCTGTCGAGGCAGGGGCCGAGGCCTGGGGAATGGCGTCTCCACCCCAAGGTGGTGGAGTTCATATGGCGGAGGTTCTACTGAGCCCAGGTGGATCTGTTTGCGACCCGGGAGACCTCGCACTGTCCCCTTCTGGTTCTCTCTCTCACCCAGCCCCGTTAGGTCTGGATGCCATGGTGCGGTCGTGGCCGAGGCTACGCCTGTACGCCTTTCACCCGATCACACTGCTCCTTGGAGTTCTGGAGAGAGTTCGCCGAGATGGAGTCCGTCTCCTCCTGGTAGCACCTCGATGGCCGGGCAAGCCATGGTTTGCGGATCTGGTGTCCCTACTCGAGGGCCCTCCGTGGGAAATTCCCCCCAGGAGGGATCCCCTCTCACAGGCGGGCGGAACCCTGGTGCAGCCCCGCCCAGAGCTGTGGAGGCTGTGGCTGTGGCCCCTGAGGGGGCACAGTTCATAGCGGCTGGTCTCTCTACCGAGGTAGTAGAGACCCTTCTCTATTCCAGAGCTTCCTCCACGAGGCGGACGTCGCACGATGGCGACTGTTTATGTCGTGGTGCGAGCACCATGGCTTGGAACCAGTTAACTGACCAATCGGCTCAGTTCTGGAGTTCTTACAGGAACAGTTTGCCGCTGGGTAGGCACCCATTGGTGACACGTTTCCTCCATGGCGCCCAGAGTCTGAGGCCCGGGACACGACCCAGAGTGCGTGTCTGGGATCTGGCAGCTGTGCTGACAGCTCTATCAGAGCCCCCCCTTCGAGCCATTGACTGAAGTGGACCTAAGGTGCCTTCGGCCCCCTCGCAACCTGTCGTGTTGCAGGCATTCTGCCCTCCTCCGTTTACAGCCCCCGAACAGGAGCGACAGAACCGACTGTGTCCAGTGTGAGAACTGGTCACTTACCTCCGCAGGACGAGTCCATGGAGAAAGTCGGAGCAGCTGCTCGTCTGCTACGGCCCTAACAGGAAGGGTTTCCCGGCCGCTAAGCAGACGTTGAGCAGATGGGTAGTGGATGCGATTGTGTCAGCTCACGAGTCCTCTGGCCTTCCCGCACCGCTTGGGGTCCAAGCTCACTCCACTCGGGGTGTGGCGGCCTCTACGGACTGGTTCGCTGGAGTGGCACTCCAAGACATCTGTGACGCTGCGGGTTGGTCCACCCCGCTGACCTTCGTCAGGTTCTATGACCTTGACTTCAGAGCCACCCCGGGCTCCTCTGTCCTACATGCAGGTGCCGAGTCCCTCACTCTCTAAGCAGGGTCTGGTCAGTGTGGCGTGATTGGACACTCGTTCCCATAGCGTTTCGACGCAGCTCGAGTTCCAAAAGGGAATGTCTCTAGGTTACGACCGTAACCCTAATTCCCTGAGGAACGAGACCCTGCGTCTCCGTGCCACACTCCCTGCATCCCTGCGGCGCTTACCTTCTCTCGCAGGAGCTAGCGTCTTGTCCATCTCGCAGCCATTTGTAGCTTCCTGTTTACGCAACGTCACCCGCCGATGACGTCACGTCCCAACGCCTATTGGTCAGATTACACACATGGTTCAGAGCGCGGTCACGCAGGGGCGTTCCCATAGCATTTCGATGCAGCGTTAGGGTTAGGGTTAGCATTATAAAACATTATAATAATGACATTTGCTCCTGTGCCTGACAGTGCACTCAGCCGTCGGGTGCAGTCAGTGAACTAGAGGAACAGAAGCCACATATTTACACTTACATTTTAGGTAGTTGGCAGACATCTTTATCCACAGTGACTTACCGCTTCACTTGGTCACAGAATAAGAGTAAACATAAAGTCTGTTGTGCAGGTACATTAGTATAAACACACAGACAACACAATACATGTTTAAGTCCTAATTTAATTACAAGTAGGTCTTTGGTCGTCTGCTCTTGATTTGATATCTTAGGGAGCCTCATTCCACCACAGAGACACCAGAACAGAGAAGAGTCTCCATCCATTTCTCATACCCTGAGAGACAGAGGGTCCAGTTGGGCAGTGCTAAAGGATCAGAGAGAGGGACTTTCTAAAGCAAACTACTTATTGCTTTTTTGTTTATTCATTTCTTGTCTTCCTGACATTTGGCCTAGAAGTACCATGATGCAGACTGCAGACCAGCATCAGGAGGAAGTGAAACTTGCTCTCTTAATAAAGCTGAAAATTGAAGAAATATCCCTAGCAGAAATTTCTTTTTTCATGCATTTACATTCATACATACAGTGGGGAGAACAAGTATTTGATACACTGCCAATTTTGCAGGTTTGCCCACTTACAAAGTATGTAGAAGTCTGTAATTTATATCATAGGTACTCTTCAACTGTGAGTGACGGAATCTAAAACAAAAATCCAGAAAATCACATTGTATGATTTTTTAAATAATTAATTATACATTTTATTGCATGACATAAGTATTTGATCACCTACCAACCAGTAAGACTTCCAGCTGTTACAGACCTGTTAGTTTTTCTTTAAGAAGCTGTACTGTTCTCCACTCATTACCTACATGTACACAAGGCTGGGATGAGCTACAGGACAACAGGCAAGCAACTTGGTGAGAAGGCAACAACTGTTGGCGCAATTATTAGAAATTGGAAGAAGTTCAAGATGACAGTCAGTCTCCCTTGGTCTGGGGCACTATGCAAGATCTCACCTTGTGGGGTGTCATGGTTAGGGTTAGGGTTTCATGTTCATGAGGAAGGTGAGGGATCAGCCTAGAACTACACGGCAGGACCTGGTCAATGACCTGAAGAGAGCTGGGACCACAGTCTCAAAGAAAACCATAAGTAACACACTACACCATCATGGATTAGAATCCTGCAGCGCACGCAAGATCCCCTTGCTAAAGCCAGCGCATGTCCAGGCCCGTCTGAAGTTTGCCAATAACCATCTGGATGATCCAGAGGAGGAATGGGAGAAGGTCATGTGGTCTGATGAGACAAAAGCTTTTTGGCCTAAACTCCACTCACCGTGTTTGTATGTTACCTGATACTAGAGATGAGCTGGATACTCGGCTGAAACGAGTATCCGGGACGGATAAAGCACTTCTACCGAGTACGAGTATTATACGAGTAATACGAGTCAATATCTGTGCTCGGATTGAATGAAAATCATCACTGGGTAGCTGATTGTGTCAGCGTTCTGTGATAGGCTAGTTACAGCGCCCCTCCCCTACACACATACAGATGTATTGTGTTGCTGTGTCTCGCTCTGCTCACTCACAGTCACACACAGAACAGCTCTCTGTCTCTCCCTCAGTCACTCGGGTTCGCGGGTCTTTTCCGTTAACGTTTAGGGTTTCTTCAGCTTTTTTTTTTTTTTTTTCAACTTCTGGTTGTAACGTTAATAATACGTACTTACTAACCAGTAGAGTTCTGGTAAACGTGGGTTCGTTCAGATGTGGTGCTTGCTTGGTAGAATGCGATTTGCATTGCGTCTATGCCTGTCGGAGATTTTTTTCTTTTTTAAACCTTCAGCTGTCTCTAACCAGTAACCAGACACTGAGTGTCTGACACGTTTTTGCTGTATTTCATAAAAACATAAAGGTAGTAAGCTAGTGTTATAAATATTACAAATTAATTATTAAGCTACACACGCACACCTGGTGTGGAAAAAAAAAAATCACACTGATCATAAAAAAATTAAAAGTTAAAATAAAGTTATGTTGTTCATTACATTTTACTTCATAATTGCACTGCATTGTTTTGTTTTCATTGTTGCAAAACGTTCTGTAATATAGTTCGTTTGCTATCGTGATCAAAACCATTGATCTGAAGCTCAATCCTGATGCTGTCCTGTAAATATTTTTCAAATCAGCAATAAATATAACAATTTCTGATCAACCCATATCAATTGCATGCATAAATAACACACCGGTTAAAGCCCCACCCACTCCGAGTACAGATACAGATACAGATAATTCATATGGTTAACAGATACAGATACGGATACAGATAATGCTGTACTCGCTCATCCCTACCTGATACATATCAGGTAACATACATATATACATATATACCTATGAATGCAATCCGTCCTCTGCAAATGATCCAAAATGCAGCTGCCACTCCTGCACTGAACCCCGCACCCTCCGATCTACCAGCACTGCTCGACTGGTCCCACCATCTCTCAGGGTAAGAGGCAGGTATACTACAAGACTCTTCTCTGTTCTGGCACCAAGGTGGTGGAACGAACTTCCCCTAGAGGTCCGGCCAGCTGATTCACTGGCTTTCCTTGTATTTTGCATTTCTAAAAAATAAACAAAATAAAAAAAAATACAATTTTCATTGTAACTTTGAACAAATGTTTTAAACTCATGGTATCTTAAGTATGTAACCTAGTGAACCAGCATTAATGTATTCAATGTTAGAGATTTAAGCACTTATGTATGTCGCTCTGGATAAGGGCGTCTGCCAAATGCTGTAAATGTAAATGTAAATATATGCTACACTGTCTTTTGTCCTGCACTGTCTTTTGTCCTGTAATGTCTTTTGTCCTGACTGTCTTTTGACCTGCGCTGTCTCTTGTCCTGCGCTGTCTTTTGACTTGCACTGTCTTCTTGTCTTGTGTCTCACACTGACTTCTTGTCTTGTGTCTCACACTGTGTAGACCAGGTTGTACAGATACACTTTATGTGTCTAGCAATAACTTACTTCAGTCCTTATCTCTGTGGTGTTCTATGTAGCTCCCTGGTCCTGTCTCATATTACTGTGTATTGTGTCAGATATATATGGATGAAATGACAATAAAAGCTTCTTGACTTGACTTGACTACTTAATAAATGCTGTTACCAATAAAACCATTCAACATGTTTGGTTCAAATGAGTAAGATTTTATTTTTTATTAAAAAGAAATTATTTGTTTAAAATGATCCACAGCTACACAAGGTGGTACATCTGCCATTTTACAATTTCTACTTGAAGCAAGAGACTTGAAAGGTTGGTGTATTTCATGGGAATCCATCCATCACTGCAGTGTGGCTTAACAGTGCAGCCAAACATAAGGCCATGTGTAATGATAACTCAAGTTTGTCAAAGAATTCAGCAGGTATTCTTACAATCACTGCTCAGTACCTTAGTATTGTAGATAATGTCAAAGGTCCAAAGAATAGTCACTGTGATCCAAGGTGAATGGCTAACTTCCTGCTTGAATATTACCAACATCATGAAATTTTTAATATAGCAAAAACAATTCTAAATAACAATTAATCAGACTTTTTACATGTGGTTGTTTGCTTTAGTTTATACATTCTGCCAAAAGTCGTGAAGGAATCTGTTCATATTCTGTCTGCTCTGAGACCAGGTTGGTGTAATTTGGTGAGAGCTTAAAATTCCTTCAACCAGAGGAATGTCCCCTACTCCATGCTCAGGTCCCTTCATGCTAATCTTACCAATTCAAAAACAACATCAGTTACAATCTGGAGATTGTTCTTTAATATGAATGCTAACTAATGCCATATCCCTTTAACTGGCCCCACCTCAATATTAACCAATCAGGATCTTACACACCATTTGGCTTTAGAAGGCAGTGGTGAGAATTTGACTTAGCAACACATTAGATACCATGTATGCCTTCAACCTTCTTCTCAAATTCTTTTTGTATTCTGTCTATCTCTTCTTCTTTCTCATTTATTTCTTCTCTCAGTTTATTTATTGTTTCATCTTTCTCCTCAATTTCTTCTCTCAGCTCTTCTAGCTTTTGGTCCCTGTTATCCAGTTTCTGTCTCTTTCTATCAATATTGTTATCTTTCTCTTCTAGTTCCTCCTTCAGTGCCTCTATCTCTTCATCCTTCTCTTCTAGTTCCTCCTTCAGTGCCTCTATCTCTTCATCCTTCTCTTCTAGTTCCTCCTTCAGTGCCCCTATCTCGTCATCCTTCTCTTCTAGTTCTTGTTTCATTCTCTTAATCTTTCTGTCTTTCTTTTCCAGCTTTAGTCTCTGACTCTCGATCTTCTTTTCGTGTTGGTCGAGTTCTTCTCTGACTTTTTCTGAAATGTTTTCCTCATGTAGTTTTTCTCTCAAGATGTCCAGGGTGAATGCACACTGAGCGAATGTCCTCCTGCACTGTTCAGAAGAAGCAGTCAGCAAAAGAAATATAGAGTTTACAAGAATGAATGATTTTTTTGTTGTATGTAAGCACTCACCTGATTAAACACCACACAGTTTTTCAGTTAATTTTAATTTTACTGGCTGTGCAAACAGAATGTGTGTGGAAGGTCTTATTTTGTTCTTATGAATTCGTTGGCACAGTGTAGGTTAAAATCCTATGCAAATTAAAAATGCAAAGCAAGTTACATTTTTAAATCTCTCTCATGCTTCTGGTGAAACTATTGACATCTGCATCGTCAAGACTCTAAAAGACGTTCCTCAGAACTACACAGATTTCCATCTCATCTCAGTAAATAAATCTGCTCCTGGATGAACTGGATTTTATTAGAGAACATTCCTAAACAAACATCATGAAATTTTTTTAAAGGTAAAAGTTCTTTAAAAGTAAAAGTTAGTGTTCAGTGTAACAAGGTTACCAGAGTACACATAATTAATATTATTAATATAATAACATACTAATGTATGTTCAAAACGATTGGAAACTACTTAAAATAAGTATATTTCTAAAAAGAAAATATTAATTTTATACAAATATATATTTCTACTTTGTTATTATTGTGGCCAATCGCGAGCAGTTTTTGAACTGAGCATGAGCCAATGAGAGCGCAGAATGTAACGGAGTGGAAAAAATTGGTTTCCAGTTTTTTGCACGAGGTGTGCTTGGGAAGTTAGAGGCAGCTTTCGCTGGCGTGCATGGATGCTGAGGGGCACGGTGTTTGCTAACGCTCCGGGAAATAGAAACACGGAAATAACCTTTGTTTGATGTGCTTTATCGATGCATTGATGTAAGTGAAGTGCCGCATTTTATTTTCCATTTGTCGTGAGTGATTTTGATATTGTAATTTGAGTGAGATGGATCTTTAACTTGTAAGGTATAAAACTTTATGTTGATATTGAGATACTTTACCAGCGAGAGTGTTGTTAAGGTATTTACAAAGAGTGTTTTCGATTAAAAGGGTTAAAGAAAAGGATTTAAATCGGATGTGCTGTAGCCGCACCATTCTAGAAGTTTCTGTGAGTTAACAAGCTCCTTGGTAAGTCAATTTGCCCTGTTAAGCATCAATTAAATCATTATTATTGGTTAAGTGGAAAAAGCAAGAGAAATTGAGTTTGTGAGTGATTTTACATACATAAAAAAGTGAAAAGCTGTATTTGGTACATAACAGTTAATTGTGTGCTTAAGTATATTAAGAGAAGTTGTTAGCCATATGATAATTAATGTGCTATGTTGGGAAAAATTGTCAGACATTGCATATAAAGAAAATATTCTTTATTTGAAAGGATACATGGGTATATATTCAGAATACTCAAATTCTGTGAAATTGGGAATGATTCCTAAAATTGTGTCAGCAGGGAGTGTAGCTGTTCTTGATTGAGTTGCTCATATACGTCGCTGTTCTCCATAAAGCTTGATAACTCTAGGGCAGCCAGAAATGTCTTCTATGCCAGGCGGATTATTAGTGGCTAGCGGATTATATACTTTGCCTGTTAAATGCTCCTATAGTTTACCTGTAGTGGTGAGAAACGACACCCAGACTGACATTGCTGTTCCACCAAAAGCTGTCATTGCTGAAATGTATGCTGTTCAGCGCGTAATTGAGACACAGTCAAGATGTGATGCTCTTCAGACTCAACTGAACTCTCACAGCTCACAGATAAAATTTGATTTTGGTGATTCCCCTTTACCAGCAGAGTGGAGGACCCGAATATCAGGTCTATTGAACAAGATGCGAGCTAGGACCATTCACCCACAGGATGTTGATGCAGTTCGCAAACACCTGCAAGACTTGTTGGTGGCTGGAATTATTAGAGAATCTGAGTCTCCCTTTGCCTCCCCTATAGTGGTGGTGAGGAAGAGGGATAATTCCGTATGCTTATGTATTGACTTCAGAAAACTTAATTCTCAAACCATAAAGACAATATGCGCTTCCCAACTTGGAAGAGGTGTTTTCCATATTAAACGGCTTGAAGTGGTTCTCCGTTCTGGATTTGAAGTCGGGGTACTACCAAATCGAGATGGAGGAAGAGGATAAACACAAGACCGCCTTTGTGTGCTCACAAGGATTCTGGGAGTTCAATAGGATGCCGCAGGGGATCACAAATGCTCCCAGTACCTTTCAACGGCTCATGGAGCGCTGTATGGGTCATCTGAACCAGAAAGAGGTGCTAGTGTTCATAGACGACCTTATAGTTTTTTCTGAGACACTTGAAGAACATGAACATCGACTATTGCAGGTACTTACCCGTCTGAAGGAATATGGCTTGAAACTCTCGCCTGAGAAATGTAAATTTTTTCAAACCTCAGTGCGATATTTGGGACATATTGTTTCTCAACGTGGTGTAGAAATGGATCCAGCAAAAATCGAGGCCATTAAAACCTGGCCAAGGCCCCAGACTCTCAAAGAGCTGAAATCTTTCCCAATGATCCATTCTTGGGATTTGCCGGGTATTATAGGAGGTCCGTTCAGGACTTTTCTAAAATAGTCAAGCCACTCAACAACCTCACGGCTGGATATCCCCCAATTCAAAAATGAAAGAAGTGTAAAGACGTCAACCGTCATTACTATGACCCAAAAGAAAAGCTGGGAGACAGATGGGATGCTTCTTGTCAGGAGGCTTTTGAGAAAATTGTGGAGAAATTAACAACTGCACCGGTTTTGGGATACGCTGACCCTAGATTGCCATACGTATTGCACAGTGACTCCAGCACCATAGGCTTAGGTGCTGCATTATATCAAAAACAGGAAGGCCAGTTGAGGGTCCTTGCTTATGCTAATCGAGGACTAACTAAAAGTGAAGCCAGATACCCCGCTCATAAGCTTGAGTTTCTGGCCCTCAAGTGGGCAGTTACTTCAAAGTTCAGTGACTATTTGTACGGGGTAAATTTACTGTTGTAACTGACAGTAACCCTTTAACTTACATACTGACTTCTGCCAAATTGGACTCCACCAGTTATAGATGGCTGTCTGGTTTATCAGCGTATAACTTCAAGATGCAGTATAGAGCAGGAGCCCAAAACCAGGATGCCGATGGGTTGTCCAGACGTCCAAACGGTCAGCTGTTGAATGATCTGGAGTCTCAAAAAGAACAGGAGAGGATTAAACAGTTCGCTCTAAATCACCTAGCTGAAACAGACGAAGATCTGTCAGTGATACTGCCAGAAACAGTGAAGGCTGTGTGTGAGAAGCATCAGGTTAGCCAGTCCCATGATGGATGCCCTGTCTTGTTGACATTAGCAGAGTCCATGACGATGGATGCGGATGCAATACCCCAAGGATTCCAGGAAGAATACGACCATGGCTTACCTGTGATCCCTCACCTCTCTGAGGAAGATTTAGCAGCCCAACAACGTGCAGATCCTGAGTTGAAAGAGGTCCTTGAGTACCTAGAGTCTGGCGAAAAACCCCTTGGTAGGACATTCCAGTCACCTACCATGGCTATGTGGATGAGAGAGTGGAATAAGCTCAAAGTCAAAAATGGAGTGTTGTATAGAAAAAGAATGGATCAAGGTAGAGTGTTGAACCAACTAGTGTTATCTAGGGATCTTCGACAGATGGTACTCACCAGTCTTCATGATGACATGGGTCATTTAGGGACGGAGCGAACTCTTGATCTCCTCCGTTCCAGGTTCTATTGGCCTAAAATGGCTGATGCTGTGGAGAGAAAGATCAAAACCTGTGAGCGTTGTATTCGGAGGAAAGCTCCACCACAGAGAGCAGCTCCTTTAATGAACATACAGACTAGCAGGCCTTTGGAACTGGTCTGCATGGACTTCCTGTCAGTAGAGCCAGACTGTAGCAACGCAAAGGATATATTGGTCATCACAGACCATTTTACAAAATATGCCATTGCGATACCTACCAAAGATCAAAAGGCTCGGACTGTGGCCAGATGTCTCTGGGATCATTTCCTACTGCACTATGGCTTCCCAGAAAAATTGCATAGTGATCAGGGTCCAGACTTCGAATCCCGAACCATTCAAGAGCTGTGCAAAGTCGCGGGTATCCATAAGGTGAGGACGACCCCCATCACCCAAGAGGGAACCCAGTGGAGCGGTTCAACAGGACCCTGCTGCAAATGTTAGGAACCCTGGGAAATGACAAAAAAGCCCACTGGAAGGAATTTGTCAAACCGCTTGTGCATGCATATAACTGCACAAAGAACGATGTAACCAGGTATTCACCTTATGAAATGATGTTCGGACGTCAGCCTCGATTGCCCGTGGATCTTGCCTTTGGACTCCCAGTCAATGACTCCTCCCAGTCTCACTCGCAGTATGTGAAATCTCTTAAGGACCGGTTAGAAGAGAGTTACCAGCTTGCAACTCGAAATGCTATGAAGGTAGCGGAAAGAAACGAGGAGGTTCGATCGGAATGTAGTTGCTTCCATTCTGGACAGAGGTGACCGAGTCCTAGTGAGGAATGTTCGGCTAAGGGGAAAACACAAGATAGCGGACAGATGGGAACCTGACGTCTATATTGTGTTAAAGAAAAGCAGTGATATTCCCGTGTATACAGTTCGGCCGGAAGGAAAGGAAGGTCCAGTGCGTACCTTACATCGCGATTTACTTCTGCCGTGTGGGTATTTGCCCAGCACTGAATTGGAAGAATCTGTCCAGCAAAAAGAACATCATAAGCCTAGAACCAGAGCTCAGTCCAGAATTGAGGATGCTACCAAAGCAGAAACATGTGCATAGTCATTCTGATTCTGAGAGTGAATCTGTTCACTTTGATGTACCTGGAGAGTCCTTTGAGTTTACTACTAGAGTTATTCCTGAAGAGAGTCAGGAGTCAGAGAGCTCATTGGTTACAAGAAACGTACCTGTAGTACATTCTGCAAGTCCACAATCCATTGTCCTGGATCAGCTAAGAGATGATTCACCTGTTGAACGAAACTCAATTAGTCATGGAGTTGAGATGAACTCACCTGTGATGCACCATGCAGAATAAGACACCTCTGGAGTTGAACCTGAAAGAAATAGAGAAGAGGGATTAACAAAAGTAACCTCAGAAAAGGAATGTGATGAATTAAGTGCGCTACCAAATGAGAAATTGGAAACTACTTAAAATAAGTATATTTATAAAAAGAAAATATTCATTTTATACAAATATAAATTTCTACTTTGTTATTATTGTGACCAATCGTGAGCAGTTTTTGAACTGAGCATGAGCCAATGAGAGCGCAGAATGTAACGGAGTGGAAAAAATTGGTTAGGGTTAGGGTTAGTAGTCCGGTTTTTTGCACGAGGTGTGCTCAGGAAGTTAGAGGCAGCTTTCGCTGGCGTGCATGGATGCTGAGGGGCGCAGTGTTTGCTAACGCTCCGGGAAATAGAAACACGGAAATAACCTTTGTTTGATGTGCTTTATCGATGCATTAATGTAAGTGAAGTGCCGCATTTTATTTTCCATTTGTCGTGAGTGATTTTGATATTGTAATTTGAGTGAGATGGATCTTTAACTTGTAAGGTATAAAACTTTATGTTGATATTGAGATACTTTACCAGCGACAGAGTATTGTTAAGGTATTTACAAAGTGTGTTTTGTGAGTAAACTGTTGTTCACTGTTGTTGTTGCATCTTTCTCCGTAGCGTACCTATTCTTCTGAAACACTGGTCCATAGATTGGCATGTAACAAGTTAATTATTTATATAATCTACGAGTTATTAGCCCAAGAGTAAGCGTTACATCAGGTAAAACGGGGTTGGGGACACGGTGGCTTAGTGGTTAGCACGTTGGCCTCACACCTCCAGGGTTGGGGGTTCGATTCCCGCCTCCGCCTTGTGTGTGTGGAGTTTGCATGTTCTCCCCGTGCCTCGGGGGTTTCCTCCAGGTACTCCGGTTTCCTCCCCAGGTACAAAGACATGCATGGTAGGTTGATTGGCATCTCTGGAAAATTGTCCGGAGTGAATGAGAGTGTGTGTGTGCCCTGCGATGGGTTGGCACTCCGTCCAGGGTGTATCCTGCCTTGATGCCCGATGACGCCTGAGATAGACACAGGCTCCCCGTGACCCGAGGTAGTTCGGATAAGTGGTAGAAAATGAGTGAGTGAGTGAGTGAGTGAGAGTAAAACGGGGTTGAGAGAATCAGCTGAGAAGCCATTTTAAATTAATGTTTAAATGTTGTGTAGGACGGGTTGATCTGTATAGATTCACCAGAGTGAAAAGTGAAACCAGAGAATAATGTGGATGTAAAAGTTTATGCAAATCACAGGAGCTAAAGAATTTAAATATTCAACAGGTGCAAGTCCAACCCTGTTCCTGAGAATCTGTCTTTACACAAAATTCAGTAACAATTTAAACAATAATCTGAATAATTGAGCGGAACTTTGATCTGCAGAACACACTTATCTATTACATCCATGTTTTAGCTCAGTTTCACAGGTATTAATATCTTTTATTAAGTATTACGACTTTGGGTGACTAAGTCTTTTCTTCTTGATACCTAAAGTCATCTGATTATAAGAAAACTCCTATGGGAGTTTGTGTCTGTGATGAAGGTTCAATATGCTGACCACATGATGGTGAGGTCAAGTAGCAAGAGTGAGATTCTCCAACAGGTTTTAGGTTTTAAATCCATTTATCAATTTAGTTAACAAGAAACTAATGCTCTAGGACTGAGAAACTAAACTGTCTGGTTTCTAGTGGTAGGATTATCTTGTTACAGCAGATCTCTACACATACTCAGTGTAGCTTTATAAAAGAATGTGACAACTTTATAACAAAATTCAACAGAGAAACTAACAGAATAATTATTGAAGAAAAAATCACTCACCAGGATTAAACACCTTCAACTGATTAATTTGATGTCTCCATTCAGTGATGTGTGTGAGATTGTGTGTGTGAGTGTGTGTGTGAGTGTGTGATTGTGTGTGTGCAGAGAGGAAAGGGCAAAACAGAGCTAGGTAATCATTAACACGTTATTCTTGCATGGTTGGTTGAACCAGTGAATATTTGGACTCGTCATTTTTACTCGTCATCCTGTCACACTTGTTTTTTAGAGAGATGTGAAAATGACAGTCAGACTTGTTTAACTGGAAAGGTTTGTTTTTCTTCATACGGTGTCCACTTTTAATAAGATATTACACTGTGTGTGTGTGTGAGTGTGTGATTGGGTGTGTGTGTCTGATTGTGTGTGTGTGTGATTGTGTGTGTGATTGTGTGTGTGTGTGTGTGTGATTGTGTGATTGTGTGTGTTTGAGCTCATTCACTCCATAATTTTTTTTTTTCCACGTTTCCACATGGCTTTTGTGCTCACCAGAGGGCACCAAATGCTCAATGTTCAAACTTCATCTCAGCATGGTTACTGTTTGCAGCAAAAACACAACGAGGTGAAGTAAACTGAACCTTCAGACTCTCAACTTTCAGTATTTTCTCTCAGATGCTTTTTATTTTACAATTCTTTTATTTATTCAGTTTCAGAGTTTCTCCTTTCAGATCAGATGGACATTACTTACAGACACTGATTAGTCAGTAATAATAATAATTAGATACTCAATCACATGCTAAATTATATCAAATAAGATCGAATCAGAAGCTATATCATGTACATGTATTTATCTCGGTGTCTACCTCAGACACATCAACCACGTTCCCGGAGATTTTGTACTTGAGAGAATTCCAGTCCAGCACATTCCCGCGTACACCCAGGTCTTGATACTCATACAGCTGCTTAATCTGACCTGCACCCAGGACACTGTCCCACATGTGTACGTCTGTAATTTCACCCACGAAGCTCTGATTTTTGTCAAAGTTGCCCAGATACGAGTCAGGATCCTGTCCAAGAATAATAGCACCATCTTGACTTACACTAAACCCGCGTCTGTAGATTTTCAGCATGGTGCGTCGTCCGTTCACCCAAAACGCGGTGGCTCCGGTTCCCGACTCCCAGGTGACACACAGGTGAATGGGGACAACAGACAGCGGCGGTAGTTTAAACGTAACACCCTCACCACTGCTTCTCAGGTAAAGAGAGTATCCTTCTTTCTCCTGCCACACGTTGAGCTCGTCAGCTTCATTAGTACGGTAAGCGAACAGGATGGTCTCACGGTCGTTAGGGAGTTCAGAGGCAACACGCATGCAAAGAGTGAAGGCCTGTAAATTCAGAGGTTTCTCTGAAGTAAGCTGCACATAGGCCGTGTCAGTCTCCTGAGGGAACAGGAACACATTACCTGTGTTGAAGGGGGAGACATGAAAAGATTATTTAAATATTAAATCCTTTTCTTTCAAGTTGGCAGTTATTAGGCCCCTCATTAAGAAACCTAATTTAGATCCTAATGAACTATCAAATTACAGACCTACAGTATTTCACACCTAACGTTATGATATATTACATCAGACCAAATGCACATTATCATCCAGTGCTTGTTAATATTATGAACAGCAGCTACGTTAATTCCTCTCCACTGCTTCTCTCTTTCTCCCGATGACGAGGCATCCAGAAATTATACCAGCTCCAATTGTCTTCCGTGTGATGAAGATTTTGGATCTCCACTGAGATGAGGACAACTCTGTGAGGATCCTGAGACATCTAGAGATCTACCAGCTCCAGTTGGACTCTGTTATACTAAAGAGAAGATGTGAACTCCATGTGGTCTTTTACATCAATACAACATTTATCAGACTGTATATTTATAATCACACCCCCAGTGTCACCCAGATGAGGATGAAGTTCCCCTTTGAGTCTGGTTCCTCTCAAGGTTTCTTCCTTTACCATCTAAGGGAGTTTTTCCTCCCCACAGTCACCTGAGTCACCTCAGACTTGCTCATTAGGGATAAATACAAACACATTTAAATATATATGTATAATATTAATCTTGAGTTTTGCATTCAATTAATCTTTATATTATACTTTATAATAACCTTTTGTTCTATGTTTATGTTCTGTAAAGCTGCTTTGAGACAATGTCAATTGTTAAAAGTACTAAATAAATTTGAATTGAATTGAATAATGTAAATGTAAATAATGTCATTTCTACAACAGTTTATAATACTGCCACCGAAAGCTCCTCAGGAATTAATGGGCCATGGTAAACTCTGAGTTCTGACCCAACACTAATTCCTTCCTGCTAAAGTGTTCAAATGATTGCTGATAAAGACCAGACCATACATGCATTGTGTAGAGATTATATGCTTTGTGTGTTTGGAATAAACGCTACACCTTCTGCCTCTGAGGGTTCCTTACACCAATTTGTTTCACTGCAACTATTGTGTTCTTATGGTGTATTTACATCAAACATATCTTTTAGAATTATGGCTAAAACTGCTCATCAGAATAAAACACATTTTGTCACATGGTTGGCAGGTTTGGATTTTTTTCTGGAGAAAAGGCTTAAAATTCACTCAAAAAAGCCCAAGTTTTAATTGTAGAAAGAAAATAAGTATTTCTTTAAATAAGACTAAACAATATCAATGGATATGGTTCCATGATACAGCTGATATTATTGAAATTCATTTATCCCTCTCTCCTAATCAATGCCTTTCAATAAGTAAGATCATATACATTTATAAACTCCAACAAGATGTGAAGAACCTGGTACAAAACCAGCTGCTCTCTAGTTGGTGTTAATCAGATTTATTTAATTGATGACTTTTGTATAAGAAGAACTTTTGAATATGATTCATTCTGAGCACATTCACATGACACATTATTAAAAGTTCTGCCTTGTAACACAAGCAGGTAATTGTAAGTTACCACCTTTAATGTCCTACAGCAACCAACAATATTCATATGAAAACAAATCAGAAATATTTTAAGAAAGAACGTTAATAAAAACTTACGTTTAAGAGCTGAGGCCAGAGCCGGAAGAAGCAACAGCACCACAAACACAGTCTTCATCTTACTGTGTGGCAGAAATTAAATCAATAATATATACATAGAAAAAGTATTACAAATCATTATATCTTCATTCACACACACAGACACACACAGACACACACACACGGACACGTTGCTGCAGATATTTACATTTTCTTAATGAATACACATACACTGTCCCCACATTAAACCTGTGCTTCAGACTCAGGTTTTTCGCAGTCTATTAGATTCATCTGAACATCTCTACAGGGTTTACTGTGATGATGGGAGAAGATGTATTGTAATCAAACTTTACTGAACAAAACTCATGAACAAAAAAGTTTTTAGGCATTTCTTTATACAGGATACAAATAATGTGGTGTGAGAAGACTGAGAAATAATGTTTCATCTTAATCATCTAACATTTGTGTGTGATGAAGATGAACCGACTTTGGAGCTTGAGAAGGCAGATAACCAGTTGTATGTCTGAGTATTAATCTGGTAACACAGTAGTTTTTTCAGCTTTTGGTAAACGTTGTTTTCCCACAAAACATTTCACAATTTGTCACAGTTCACAGTAAACAGTTTGTTCAACTCTTCACTCAATAACATTGACATTTCTCATCATGCGGTAAAAGTTGCCACATAACCTTCATATATCCTTCTCTGGAAAAGATTTTGGGAATTGTTTGGGAATTGTTGTATTTCTTTAAGCTATATTTTATTCTAAATAACAAAGTATTAAGTATTAAACATGTGCAATAACAACAATTTTGAAAAATGGGCAATATTACCATCTTTTTATACATTTTGTTTTGTATATACTGTATATTATATTATGTCTCTATTCTTTTTATATATTTGCATTTTATTACTCTTTACAAATTTCCCCATTGTGGGACGAATAAAGGTATATCTTATCTTATAATCTGATGACCACCCAGTGATAACATTAGACCATTGTGCTGACTTAGATCACTAAAATAAACATTTTAAAATATGTTTCTTGATCCTTCAGTTTCTGGGACATTTTAAATATATTTCTGAAAAACTCCATTCTCAGTTCAGCTGTTGGTCTGTCTGTCTGTCCTCGTTTGTTAAGATTACTGCATTGTTAATTGTTACTGTTAATTACACTTTAAAAGTTTTTTTATTTCAAATATAATATATCGACAAAGTAAAGTTCCTGTTCTTTACTTAAAAAGGTTTAAAACTAATGTGAGAGTATGTTGTTATAAATTATTAATACTTATTATTACTTTTCTTATAAAAAACTAAATATGAAATATTTAGTATTTAATATTATTTACTGACCAGTTATCTGAGTACAGTACTGTATGTAAATCAGTAATTAGGGCATTCATTATAAAAATACAGTGTATTGCTCTAGAACACAGTTTAATAGAGACAAAGTTTAATACAATAAAACAGCACAGTGTTAATGTTATATAATGTTAATGTAGGATATTTGCTAATTACACCATGGACTGTAGACACTGATTACAGCAGTATTCCTGTGACAATGTAAGTGACTGGAAACACAGCTGTCAGTATTTTACTGTAAAGTTTACCAACGTAGCCACTAATCTGATTTGGTTTTATTGTCATTACTGAAGCAATAATCTTAACACTGCAGTCTCCTGTGACAGAACTGAATCTTATGAAACAACACCACATTAACCAGGTTGTTATGCTACAATAACAGAATCCCAAATTGAACAAATACTTACTTTCTTTTGCAACACCTGCTGCATAAGAGAAACACAGCATGTGATGTGAAGGTCCAGAGATAACTACATCTATCTGGGGTGGGTAGATATCAGATCATCAGCTGCTGTGAGCTTGTGTAATATTTCACCAGTGTTAAAGTCCAAAAGGCTGATTATGAAACACAGATTTGTGAAGTGTTTCTAAAAGTCAAGTCAAAAATGATAATAAATTTGGTTCCACTTGCAGAAAGAACCAGAAATAATCATCTTCAGTTAAAAGACGTTAAACTGACATTAAGTGTCTGGTTCAGAACTAAAGATTGTCTTAAATCAGCAGAAATCAGGGTGTGAATTTATAATAAATGAATTCATAATAATAAATAATAATTAATCATTTTTCAAATCTCAGACTAATCAAAATTTTACATTATTATAATGAGTATATATATATATATATATATATATATATATATATATATATATATATATATATATATATATATACATATAGTACTGTGCAACAGTTTTAGGCAGGTGTGAAAAATGCTGCAAACAAAGAATGCTTTCAAAAATGGAAGTGTTAAACATTTATTTATAAATAACATATATATATATATTTCATCCTCCCCAGTATTCTTACCTACATATTGAATAAAGTTCGTCCCTTATTGGACCTAAATCAAATATTACAATCAGTAATAGGTACAAAAGCTGAGTTATTTATAGAGGTTTGGCACTAAATTTTATTTGTATAGCACTTTTAACAACGGAGATTGTCGCAAAGCAGCTTTACAGAACATAAGAAACATAATATGAGAAATTTATTATACAAAGATTAATACAATACAAAAGTATAAGATTAATATTAGATTTTATATTTAAACGTGTTTGTATTTATCCCTAATGAACAAGCCTGAGGTGACTGAGGTGACTGTGGGGAGGAAAAAGTCCCTTAGATGAAAGAGGGAGAAACCTTGAGAGGAACCAGACTCAAAAGTGAACTTCATCCTCATTTGGGTGATGCTGGTGCCATGTCTTTTGCCCTGTGTATTTGCCACATGTTTTTGCCACGCCTTGCTCCCACCTCTGCACATCTGTTCCTTGCTTCTCCCCAATTACTGTACCTTCCCTATTAAATCCTGTGGTCTTGCTTCTTTTTTTTTTTTTTTTTTTTTGCTGTGTTCTTCTTCTTGTGTGTCTCTGTGTCTTATATTTTTTCTGTTTTTTTTTTGCTTGTTTTGATTCTTGTTTTGTTGTTTTCTGTATTTTTCATATTTTGAAGTTAAAGACAGTGTTAAATCCTGTGGAAAAAAGTGCTTTTGTGTTTTTCCTTCAGTATGAAGACACTTAGGAGGACTTTTAGTCAAGTGAAACTCCATGAGCTCAGTTTACTTTACAAACCTGTTACTGCTGATCTTTGTGATGTTTACTTTAACATTTACAGAATATGGCCGTTATCCAGAGAGACAAATAGAAGTGCTTTTGCTTTGTTAATAAATACGTCAATATACAGAGATACCTTATCTCATGTGAATCGATCAGAATTACTACAGACAACTGTTTGGTCATCAACAGTTTCATGCAGCCTAATGTACATTAATGTTATTTATATTCTTACACATCTGGAGATAGAAATTCAGATATAGCTTTAGGTTTGTCTGTAATAAGAAAGCCAGAGACGAGGACGGTGAGGAAAATCTCCTGGAGATGACATGAGGAAGAAACATTGAGAGGAACCACACTCACCTGGGTGACATAATGATTAACCTGGAAAGTGTGATTATAAATCATTACTTATCCAAAACTGTATACTACAGAGTTAAGCAGTTCTAAGTAAAAAAATCATTTTAATTTCATTTCAGTTTAAGATTAAGTCTAAAACTTCAAGGAACTTTAAAACCCATTATCTCTCTGAATATCTAAGTTGTATGGATAATGGTGAAGCGTCTCCTCAGACAGTACGCTGCATTCAAGTAAAGTGATAAAGTTGATCCTCAGACTCGTCCAGGACCAAACGATGTTTACACAACATTACTTAGTAACACTAATGAGAAATGTATTACAGGTTAATATCCAGCTGCCAGAATAGTTCAGTGTGAAGAGAATGCAGTAACTTTTAAAAAGCACTAAGCCAGTCCTTGTTGCTATGGTTACAGTGTGACCTGGTGTGGTCATATCAACACAATATTGCCATCACAGCTCAAGATGATTTCTTAAATAAACACAAGCCCAAAATATTTTGTAGGATTTATTCAAAGAATTTCTCCAACAAAACTTTTATGATGCACAGATTTAAAGTAAGACATGGAAAAAAAAAGGAAAACTAAAAATAAACACAGATAATAGATATTATTCTAAAAATAATTACAGACATTGATTCGTCAGTATTAATAATTACATATATGAATGGAAATGGAAATAAACAAAGAGAAAAGTAGAAGCAGATGTCAGACAAAGTGACTTTTAAAGCTAGGCTTCTGGCCCAGTCACCTGAACAACATTCCCATTGATTTTATACTGGAGAGAATTCCAGTCCAGGACATTTCCCCTGGGAGCCTGACACTGATCCTCATACAGCTGCTTAATCTGACCTGCACCCAGGACACTGTCCCACATGTGTACGTCTGTAATTTCACCCACAAAGCTCTGCCTTTTATCAAAGCTGCCCAGATACGAGTCAGGATCCTGTCCAAGAATAATAGCTCAATTCAATTCAATTCAATTCAAGTTTATTTGTATAGCGCTTTTTACAATGGACATTGTCACAAAGCAGCTTTACAGAACATAAACATAAAACAAAAGATAAACATAAGGAGAAGTATAAAGAATTAATATAATAAAAATTCAAGATATATACAGTTCACAGTGTGTATGTATGTATGTATGTATGTATGTATGTATGTATGTATGTATGTATGTATGTATGTATGTGTGTAAGTGTGTTTGTCCCCAATGAGCAAGTCTGAGGGCTCAGGCAACAGTGGCAAGGAAAAACTCCCTTAGATTGGTAAAGGAAGAAACCTTGAGAGGAACCAGACTCAAGGGGAACCCATCCTCATATGGGTGACACTAGATGGTGTGGTTACAAATATACAAGTATCACAGAGTCCAACTGGAGCCGGTAGATCTGTAGATGTCTCAGGGTTCTCACAGAGTCAGCCTTGTCTCAGTGGAGGTCCAGAAATTTCAACGCACGGAAGACGATCTTAGCATGGGTGTCTCAGCATGGGTAGAAAAAGAGAAGAGAAGAGCAGTGCATAGGGATTAACATATCTGCTGTTCATAAGAATGTGCAAGTCTAGTGTAATAGTGCACAATATTATGGGATGTATTATGCGTACGTCTGACTAAAGAGATGAGTTTTCAATCTACATTTAAACTGTGAAAGTGTGTCTGAGCCCCGAACACTATCAGGAAGACTATTCCAGAGTTTGGGAGCTAAATAAGAGAACGCTCTTCCGCCTTTAGTAGACTTAGATATTCTGGGGACTACCAGAAGTCCTGAGTTTTGTGATCTCAGAGAGCGTGAAGGATTGTAACGTGTTAGAAGACTAGTTAGATACATGGGAGCTAAACCATTAAGAGCCTTGTACGTAAGTAGCAGCAGTTTGTAATCAATTCTAAACTTAACAGGTAGCCAGTGTAGAGATGATAAAATTGGGGTTATATGGTCATACTTTCTTGTCCTAGTGAGAACTCTGGCCGCTGCATTTTGGACTAACTGTAGCCTATTTATTAAAGATGCAGGACAACCACCTAGTAATGCATTACAATAGTCCAGTCTAGAGGTCATGAAAGCATGAACTAGCTTCTCAGCATCAGATACAGACAGGATGTTTCTCAGCTTGGCAATATTTCTGAGGTGCAAGAAGGCTGTTTTTGTGGTTTGGGCGACGTGATTTTCAAAAGACAAGTTATTGTCTAATATAACACCCAGGTCTTTCACTGTCTAGCTACTAGTAACAGTACATCCCTCTAATTGGAAATTAAGTTGTGAGAGTTTCTGTGTACTAGTTTTTGGGCCTATAAGTAGTGTTTCTGTCTTATCAGAGTTTAACAACAGAAAGTTACAGCTCATCCAGTCTTTTATCTCTCTAAGGCATTGAGTTAATTTCGACAATTTAGTTATTTCATCTGGTTTTGAGGAGATGTATAACTGTGTGTCGTCGGCATAGCAATGGAAGCTAATCCCATGTCTTCTAATAATGTTCCCTAATGGAAGCATGTATATCGAGAAGAGCAGAGGTCCTAGAACTGATCCTTGAGGGACCCCATAATTAACTGGTAATAAGCTGGAGGATTCACCATTTAATTCTACAAAATGGTATCGATCAGACAGGTAGGATCTAAACCAACTTAAAGCCTGTCCATGAATACCTGTGTAATTTTGTAAGCGATCTAGGAGAATGTTGTGATCTATAGTGTCGAATGCAGCACTAAGGTCAAGTAGAACTAATAGTGACATACAGTCTTTGTCCGAAGCTAAGAACAAGTCGTTTGTAACTTTAACAAGTGCAGTTTCTGTGCTATGATGGGGCCTGAAACCTGACTGAAACTCTTCAAAGATATTGTTCTCCTGTAAGAAGGAGCTCAGTTGAACAGACACAACCTTTTCTAGTATTTTAGACATAAACGGAAGGTGTGAAATCGGTCTGTAATTTGAAAGTCCATTAGGATCTAAATTAGGTTTCTTAATGAGTGGCCTAATAACTGCCAACTTGAAGGATTTAGGGACGTGACCTAAGGATAACGAGGAGTTAATAATATTAAGAAGAGGCTCACTGGCTTTATGTAACACTTCTTTCAGTAGTTTAGTTGGAATGGGGTCTAGTGAACAAGTTGTTGATTTAGCTGTAGTAATAAGTTTAACTAACTCTTCCTGACCTGTACTTGTAAAGCAATGTAGTTGTGTGTTTAGAACCTTAGGTGAGACCGGGATGCTAGTTGCTCTTATGTGTTGAGCGTCACCTATTTTATTCCTGATACTTTCGATTTTATCAGTGAAGAATCTCATAAAATCGTCACTACTGAACTGTGATGGAATTGTGTGTTCAGATTTTTGGTTTTTTGTTAGTCTAGCCACTGTGCTAAATAAAAACCTGGGATTGTTCTGGTTATTTTCTATGAGTTTGCTCAGGTGCTCAGCCCTGGCTGCTTTTAGAGCCTGTCTATAGCTGGACATACTTTCCTTATATGCAATTCTAAAAACCTCTAATTTAGTTTTTCTCCACTTTCGCTCGAGGTTACGGGTCTCTCTCTTGAGGGTGTGAGTATGACTATTATACCATGGTGCAAGCGTTTTATCTCTAACCTTCTGTAGTCTGATTGGGGCAACAGTGTCTAGTGTGCTAGTGAATATAGCGCCTATGCTGTTAGTAATTTCATCTAGGTCGTCTGTGTTTAAGGGTACAGTAAGAAGTCCAGACAGATCAGGCAGGTTATTTGTGAATCTGTCTTTAGTGGTTGGAATAATAGTTCTACCGAGATGATAACGTGGTGAAACGCAGTTAGCCTGTTCTACAGGTAGTGTGTACATTATGAGATAATGGTCTGTGATATCATCACTTTGAGGAATGATATCTATATCAGTGACATCTATTCTGTGTGATATTATTAAATCTAGCGTATGATTACGACGGTGAGTTGCTCTAGTGACGTTTTGTTTAAGCCCAAGTGAGTTTAGTAAGTCCATGAATGTGAGTCCTAGCGCATCATTTGTGTCGTCAACATGAATGTTAAAATCTCCTACAATTAATGCTTTATCAAAGCTAACCAGTAGGTCGGAAAGAAAATCTGTGAATTCTCTAAGAAAATCGGTGTAGGGCCCTGGTGGTCTATACACGGTCGCTAGCGCAAGAGACATCAGGGATTTTTGTTTCGTGTGCGTGTGCGATAGTGTAACATTAAGGACAAGCACTTCAAGACTTAAAGACTATACTAGACTTAAATCTATACTGTGTTCTCTGGGTAACAGTAAGGCAATCGTTAAAGATAGTGGCGACACCACCTCCACGACCAGTCTGTCGAGGCTCGTGCTTATAGATATAACCTGATGGTGTAGACTCATTTAGACCGATGTAGTCATTTGGTTTAATCCAGGTTTCGGTGAGGCATAATGCAGTAAGGCTATTGTCTGAGATTATTTCATTTACGATAAGTGCTTTGGGTGTAAGTGATCTAATGTTCAGAAGCCCAAATTTTAGGAACTGTTTTTGTTTGTTTCTTTGGCATTTTTCTGGTCTAATTACAGTAAGATTATTTCGAGAACGTCTTACATAATTACTTTTTAATCTCACTGCTCGGGGAACAGACACAGTTTCTATGGGGAGAGGTATGTGTGCATTTGTATCGATGTGTTGAGGTGAAGGATGGCTATTGAAGTTTAAATTTAAGGCGTAGTTTACCAGTCAGAAGGTGTGCAGCGCCCTGGAGATGTTGTCCGAGAGGATCTCCGCTCCAACTCTGCTGGGGTGCAGGCCGTCAGCGCGGAACAGCCTAGGACGCTCCCAGAAAACATTCCAGTTATCAATAAAGTGTAGATTCTGAGCCGGACACCATGACTGAAGCCATTCATTAAAAGCAAAAAGTCTACTAAACCTTTCAATTCCTCGCTGGTACGTTGGAAGTGGTCCGGACACGATGATCCTCGCCGTGGGCGCTGTGCTGCGAACCGTCTCCACCAGGGTCTTGAAGTCTCTCTTCAGGATCTCCGACTGCCTCAGGCTGGTGTCGTTCGAGCCGGCGTGAAGAACCACAGCTCCGGTGTTTCTGCTCACGACCCTAGGTACCTGTGCAGCGACATCAAGAACACGGGCACCAGGTAAGCAGTGAGTGCGAGCCTTACCTTTAGCCACAGTAGCACGGACGTGGCGGACGATGGAGTCTCCGATGATCACAGTGTCGCGGTTCGTCTCACGAAGGGGGGCGAAGCGGTTCCGGGTGGGGATCTCGAAGACCGGCGGTGGTGGAGGGGGAGAGGTCCTCGACCGGGGCCCGGCACGTGTCCTCCGCTGCTGCACCCAGGATCCGCGGTGCCCCGGCGCTGGAGTGAACTGCCCCTGGCCAGGCCACTTCCTGGGTGCGTTGGGCCTGGACAGAGAAACACACGGAGTAGAGGTGGAAGGAGTAGTAATTAAATGCCGGGAGTTTACCTGAGACCGGGGGGCTTCCAGCGCTGCTTTCCGCTCCCGCAGCTCGGCCTGCTTCACCTGTAGGTCGCGGATCTGCTTCTCCACAGCCTCCAGCTCCAGTTCCACCGAGTGCAGCTCGAACGTGTCCTCACCTGCACTCAAAGGCAGAGACGTAACCGACATGGTGTTATATAGTAAGAGCAACAGAGATAATTGATGTGAAAGGTGTACTAGCGGTACTCGGCTAACAGGCTAGTTATGCTAGCCGGCTAGAGGCGGACGCTGGGAAAACAAATAAATAGGATGTAACGATATCGAAATGTATATCGCGCGATTATTCTAGGTTTTAAGAAGTATTGCAGATGTGTTCGCCCTGTGTAAAAAAAAAAAAATAAAAAAATAGGGAGTTAGAGTGTAGTGTGTACTAGCGGAACCGGGCTAATAGGCTAGCGGTGCTAACCAGCTAGCAGCGGGCACAGGGAAAACAAATTAATAAAGGTGTCAAAGGGTAAGGAGTTAGAGTTTAGCTCAAGATAAATCGCAATTGAGTAAAGATACTCAGCCAAGCAAACAAATGAAAGCGAGAGCTCCAAATCCGCTGCTGCTGCTGAAAACGCTGCTCAATAGCTCCACCTTGACTTACACTAAACCCGCGTCTGTAGATTTTCAGCATGGTTCGTCATGCGTTCACCCAAAACGCGGTGGCTCCGGTTCTCGACACCCAGGTGACACACAGGTGAATGGGGACAACAGACAGTGGCGGTAGTTTAAACGTAACACCCTCACCACTGCTTCTCAGGTAAAGCGACTATCCTCCTTTCTCATGCCACACGTTGAGCTCGTCAGCTTGACTAGTACGGTAAGCGAACAGGATGGTCTCACGGTTGTTAGTGAGTTCAGAGGCAACACGCATGCAAAGAGTGAAGGCCTGTAAATTCAGAGGTTTCTTTGGGGTGAGCTGCACATAGGCCGTGTCAGTCTCCTGAGGGAACAGCAGCACATTACCTAGTAGAGAAAAACACAATACAGTTGAGTCCGACTCACTGTGTATAAAACACGGGAATTAGTGATTAACTTATCAGTGATTAATGTGATCATTACAGCTCGTAATGTCCTGGTGATGTACGAAGCTCCTGTAGATTTATTCCAACATTCGTCATCTTCTCACTCATTTATCATGAATTATTTTTTATTTTTGAATTAAATTTGCTTTTTATTTATTTTTTTTACACCATGTTGCTTTTAACACTGTTTATTAAATACCACCATCAGTGAAGAAAATATTTCATTTCATTTCATCATAAAACAATATAATCTACTATTAATAGATAAAAAATGAAAGAAAGAAAAGATAAAAAATAAAAATGTAAAAAGTAGCTTACCACAATTGGCTAATGCCAGAGACAGGAGCAACAGCAGGGCGATGATTCCTGAATTCATCTTGCTGTGAAATTTCATAAAATACATTGACAAATAAAAGATATAATTATAGCTTTACTAATTTGTGCAACAAAGATAAAACTTATACAACATTAGATCTTGTCATATTTCTCTTTTGATACAACACAATAATAATAATAATAATAATAATAATAATAATAATAATAATAATGCAGATGTTTAAATTTTTATTAAAAGATTATTTATTTTTTGTACAATACATTAAAACATTGCTGCAGCTATTTAACTTGTATGTTCCACTCTATATTCAAGGCAGTAATTTAAACTAACGGGTACTTACCTTTTCCTTTAGAAGAAGATGATCAGCATGAGGTGAAAATGCAGCGCCTCGAGATCAGTGAGCATTTATATGTTATTTTGCAGGTGTGTCAGCACACAGGTATTTGTTGTTACATATTTGAAAATGTTAAAACTAGTTACTTAGTGCAGTGAAGGAATGAGAAAAACAAACATATAAGGGGGAGAAATCCATGGAACAAGGATCTATGAGACTTCCAGGGAACTACAAAAGAACACAATAACAATGGTGTATATTTATACAGAGGTGGATGTCAGACTTTTATAAACTATCATTAAACAGATGAACATTGAGGTGTGTTTACACACCCAGGCTTTACTACTGGCAGCCATGTTGAATAATGACCAACCAAATTGCTCCAAAATTGACCAATAATCCTGGTAGTAATATAAAAAAAACCCAGCTGAATATCTAAGGTATGGCAGACCTTGTATTCCTGAGATAAGTCCACCATTACAAAGAAACTGGGCAAAATTATCCGTGGAAGAGGGGCAAGGAAAAGATTAAGAAACTAGAAAACAAGAAGCAAATCTGAACTATTAAATTAACTCCAAAGGGACAAGAAGCTACTGGCTGACTGAAAATAAAGCTGAAAATGACTGAAAATGTTCCCTGGAAGAGTCAGTGTTCTTCTTCAAAGGAAAATAAATAGTTTCCAATGTTTGATGTCTTCAATGTCAATATCTTTTTAACAGTTTTGTAAATTGGAAGATATCATTTTAAAAGTAAAGACAAATAGGATAACAATCTGGGGATGTATTTGTGTAAGTGGGAATGTTACAAAGCGTAGATTTAATTATATATATTCTGTGCTTGTAATATAATGTTCATATGACTCTGTGAGAACCCTGAGACATCTACAGATCTACCGGCTCCAGTTGGACTCTGTGATACTTGTATATTTGTAACCACACCATCTAGTGTCACCCATATGAGGATGGGTTCCCCTTGAGTCTGGTTCCTCTCAAGGTTTCTTCCTTTACCAATCTAAGGGAGTTTTTCCTTGCCACTGTTGCCTGAGCCTCCTCAGACTTGCTCATTGGGGACAAATACACATACACACATACATACATACATACACACTGTGAACTGTATATATCTTGAATTTTTATTATATTAATTCTTTAAAATTCTCCTTATGTTTATCTTTTGTTCTATGTTTATGTTCTGTAAAGCTGCTTTGTGACAATGTCCATTGTAAAGAGCGCTATACAAATAAACTTGAATTGAATTGAATTGAATTGAATTGAATGTCATACTGTGATAAAATAAAACTGATAAAAGCTGCTTTATTGACATGAAAGTTATTTATCAGGCAATATTTATTATTAATGTTGTTTAAGTCTGAAAAAACAAGCAAAGAAATAAAATGTGTATACTGAGATTAATGTTCCTGCTATTGCAATCTTGTAAAGTTTTTGCACTGTAAATCTAAAACAAATGTATGCCATGCGTGGTGTAAAGGTGGACATTGTGACTGTAATGAGTCTGTCTGTGTTTTGCCCTGTTTCTGTCTGCTGTCTTGCCCTGCTGTTAATTGTTTGCTCCGCCCACTCGTTTGTTGCCATGGACACTCATTGAACTCATTTCATTCCCTCTCGTTTGTTGTCTTAGTTACTCATTGTCTCTGCTTTGTGATTGGTTCCTGTCTAATATATATACACTGTTTGTTCACTTCCCTGTCGCTAGTCATTGTATGTGTTTCTGTTTCCTGTCAGCCCGGTGTCTTGCCTAGTCTTGCCTAGTCTTGCCTAGTCTTGCCTAGTCTTGCCTACCTGTCTGTGTTCCTGTTTCTTGTTTTGTTTATTAAATGTTTCACTGCAATTGGATCCTCACTCGCCTTTGCCTCATCATGACAGAACGACTAGCCTACCATGGATCCAGCAGAAATATTGTTTTGTTTACACCAGAAGGATTCCCCAATCGAGGAATATGTTGAGGTGTTTGTGGACCTGTGTAACCAGGTGGACTTCGGGGAGAAGGTACCAAAAGACATCTTTAGGCATGGATTAGTGGACAAGTTGCGCTATTTAATGCCTTTTTGCCTAGAGATGGGGTCTTTTACAGACTTCATCAATCTAGCGTTGCTCTTGGGCGGATCCTCTCTCACCGTGAGCAGGGTAGAGGGGGACGCTGGCCCTAAATATTTTGGGGAGGCAGTAGGCATCGGGGTCTGTGGGATACGGAGCCAAATCAGCCACAGACGTCCAAATGCACTACATTAACTCTGTCCAATCCAGTCCTTCGTACGCCTATTACTGAGCCTGTCCACAAGATGGCTGCCGCCAGTCCCGAGCCAGTGCACCAGATGGCTGCTATGCACTGGCTAGTCTCAAGCCTGGCGGACACCCCGATGGTGTCGGTTCGGGCAGCTGGTGTTCCCAAACCATCTGCTTCACCAGCCGGGCCGATCGAGTCAACGGAACCAGCCGGGCCAAACAGGTCGACGGAACCGACCAGGCCGACGGAACCAGCCGGACCGACCGGGTCCAGAGCACCTCAAGCACCACCCTTGCCGCTATCTCTGCTGTGGTCTCTGGCTCAACCTGTGGCACCACCCTGGCTCCCAGCCCTGTTCTGGTCTCTGTCTCCACCTGCAGCACCACCCTGTCCGCTAACTCCGCTGTGGTCCCTGGTTTCGCCTAAAGCTTCACCCTGGTCCCTGGTCCCGCCTTCGGCTCTGCCCTGGCTACCTGCTCTGCCGGCTCTGCCCTGGCTACCTGCTCTGCCGGCTCCACCCTGTCTACCAGAGTGTTGCAATGCCACTGGATGGTCAATACCTTCCTCGGATTTCTTCTCCCGGAAATTTAATTTATATCAGTTAAATTATTCTGTAATTGAGAAAGATGCATTGGCTTTAATATGGGCATTGCAACACTTTGTGTATGTTGGGGCGACAGAGGGACCTTTGGTTGTCTATACTGACCATAACCCACTGACATTTTTGCGCTCCCTACAAAGCCCAAATCAGAGGCTTATGAGATGGTGCCTATTCCTCCAGGCTTATTCATTAGAAATTTGCCTTATTAAAGGCTCGGAAAACTTAATTGCTGATGCCCTGTCACGTATTCATACGGTGTGGATGTTCTGCTGGTGTACCCATATTCTTGTCTCTGTCTCTTCTTTCCTTTCTTAAATTTTGCTTCCTAGGTGCAAGGTTGCTGGAAGGAGATGAAGAACTGAGGGACTGGATTCATGAGTGTAACCGACATGGCATTAATCCTGTTTAGTGAACATGATGATGATTTTTTTTATTATTTTGTGATCCTTGTTGATTATTGGTGGTTTCTTCGTTTTAGGGGGGGTGTGTGACAGATCTCCTGCTTCCCCGCTACGGCCAGCCAGTGGGTGGAGCTGTACCGCTAAATCGTGTGCACCTGTTGCTTGTTATCTCTCCTTATTTAAGTTTGGTGTTGATTGTGTTCGGGGGATTTTTCCGCTTGGGTTCTGTTTGGGGTTGTTTTCTGTTCTGTTTCTTCCTTATTTTGTAAGTATTGTTTTCCATTTGTGTTCTCCAATACACTGTCATGTTTAAACTGCTAAAAACATTGTCAAAGCTCAGACTAATTATTCACATTTTAAATAAAAGATTAAATGGTATTTTGGTTTTCAATGCGTCCTCCTCTTTTGTCATGACTTGAGCCGGTTGTGACAAATGTGGGGGCTCGTCCGGTCGATGCTGGTCTAGGCCATAATATCTGCATGTCAGCCAATTAAGCTAGAAGAAACTGGGGACACCATGTGAGCAACAAGAGTCCAGAATTTCAGCTCATAGTTTATCTTTGATTGACATTAACGTCTGCTTCTGCAGAGAGATTTACCAACAGTCTCCCAGAATTATCATCCATGATTGGATCACCATCTGACCCCACAGAACTTGATCAGGTGAATATTTAGAGTCAGTGTTTCACTTCACACTAGTTATTGTAGCTTCACTTAAAAGGAAAGTAATTAAAGACAACACACAAACTTTAAAACAATCAGCTAGGCAATTAGAACATAAATGGCTTCAAACTAAATTATCAGTATTTCAATTAGCATGGAAGGAAAGCCGTCATAGCTACAAAGAAATCTCTTAGTGCTGCTAGATCAGTGTATTTCTCCAGCCTTAGTTAGGATAAAAATAATCCTAAATTTTTATTTAATACTGTAGCAAAATTAATTAGGAACAAAAACGCGCACACCATCTATTTGTAGCAATAACGACTTCATGTATTATTTCAGTAGAAAAATTGATATCAGGCAGAAAATTCAGACCATTTAATTTAATTATTAAATTAATAATACCAAACAAAAACAATGACCACTGCCTTGCTAAAGAAGCTGAGGGTAAAGGTGATCGACTGGCCAAGCATGTTATCAGACCTAAACCCTATTGAGCATCTGTGTGGCATCCTCAAATGGAAGGTGGAGAAGTGCACAGTCTCTAACATCCTCCAAGTCAAGTCAAGAAGCTTTTATTGTCATTTCAACCATAATACACAGTGACATGAGACAACGTTTCTCCAGGACCATGGAGCTTCAAAAAAACAGAGACAGAAATAAGGACTTAGTAAGTTAGTCCTAGACACATAAAGTGCATCTGTGTGACCTGGTGTACACAGTGCAGCACAAGACAAATAAGACAGACAAGACAGTGCAGGACAAAAGACAAAAAGACAGTGCAGGACAAAAGACAGTGCAAACAGACAATGCAAGATATTTCACTGTAATGTCTTGAGCTGTGTATATTGCAATCAAAAGGACAAAACGAGGACAAACATTCTCAACAATCAGGTTTTTAATCTACTTCTCCGCAACTCTAACATTCACTCCCGCCCTCTACCGGACTGGCCCAATATTACCATCTATGAACATTAACACAAGCCATAATACAATCAGTATTACGTGTGCAGAAATACTGGAATGAACACAGTGTTATAGCAGCAATATAGCAGCAGTTACATGAGGTATTGTAAAGTGTTGTGCAAAACAGCAAACAACTGAAATGTTTTACATTTACAGCATTTGGCAGACACCCTTATCCAGAGCGACGTACATAAGTGCTTAAATCTCTAGCATTGAATACATTAATGCTGGATCACTAGGTTACATACTTAAGATACCATGAGTTTAAAACATTTGTTCAGAGTTATAATGAAAAAACTGTCACTTTTTTTTTTGTTTTCTGATTTTTTTTACATGCAAAAGATAAGGAAAGAAGTGCTAGTTGAAGTGTTTCCTGAATCAGTAGGTCTTCAACCGCCGCTTGAAAATAGCCAGGGACTCAGCTGTCTGGACCTCTAGGGGAAGTTCATTCCACCACCTTCATGACAGAACAGAGAAGAGTCTTGTAGTATACAGTACTTGGCTCTTACCCTGAGAGATGGTGGAACCAGTCGAGCAGTGCTGGTAGATCGGAGGGTGCAGTGGTGCGGGGTGCAGTGCGAGGAGTGATGAGGGCTTTTAGGTAAGAGGGAGCTGGTCCATTTTTGGCTTTGTAGGCATCAGTGTTTTGAATCTGATGTGTGCAGCTATTGGAAGCCAGTGGAGGGATCGCAGCAGCGGGGTGGTATGCGAGAACTTTGGCAGGTTGAAAACAAGCCAGGCAGCTGCATTTTAGATCATTTGCAGAAGATGGATTGCGTTCATAGGTAGACCTGCCAGCAGTGCATTGCAATAATCCAGCCTAGAAATGACAAGAGATTGAACAAATACCTGAGCAGCCTGTGTGGACAAAAATGGCCGAATCCTTCTAATGTTGTAAAGAAGAAACATGAGAGGAAAAGGACAGTTGATTGTCCATGGTTACCCCAAGGTTGCGAGCTGTGGCTGAAGGGGAGATCAGATCATTGTGCAAGGATATAGCAAGATCATGACCTGGGGATGAATCACCTGGGATGAAAAGAAGAGGACGAAGTACTGAGCCCTGTGGGACACCAGTGGAGAGTCTGCATGGAGCAGATGTCTCTCCCCTCCATGTTACCTGATAAGAGCGTCCTTCCAGGTAGGAAGTGAACCATTCCCAAGCTGATCCTCAAATCCCAAGACTCCTGAGGGTGGACAAGAGAGTCTTGTGGTTGACCGTATCAAACGCTGCAAGGAGGATAAGGACGGATTACAGTTTGGCTGAACTATCAGCATGTAGTTTCTCAGAGACATCCAAAAGGGCTGTCTCTGTGGAATGAGCTGCTTTAAAGCCAGACTGGTTGGGATCTTGGAGGTTGTTCTGTTGTTCTGAGATAGACAGTTGATTATAGACATGCATTCAAGAATTTTTGAAAGAAACGAGTTTGATGTCTGATGGATCCAGAGCAGGTTTCTTTAGGATGGGAATAACCCTTGCTCTCTAGACAGAATGTGCAGAGAGCAAAAACAGTCATCATGGAGCAGTGGAAGAGGACTCCAGTGGCAACCTGTGATGCTCTGGTGAACTCCATGCCCAAAAGGGTTAAGGCAGTGTTGGAAAATAATGGTGGCCACACAGAATTTTGACACTTTGGGCCCAATTTGGATATTTTCACTTAGGGGTGTACTCACGTTTGTGTCCATCGGTTTAGACATTAATGGCTGTGTGTGGAGTTATTTTGAGGGGACATCAAATTTACACTGTTATACAAGCTGTACACTCACTTTACATTGGAGCACAGGGTCATTTCTTCAGTGTTGTGACATTTAAAGATATAATAAAATATTTACTAAAATGTGAGGGGTGTGCTCTGGAGTGGGGGGACGCTTTACATCTCAGGAAGCCCTCATGTCTGTGTCACCTTCTGGCTCTAGACTTTTAGTTATGCTGTCATAGCTAGTCTTGATGGAGTCCCTGTCTGCACTTTACACATAATTTACATTGTCCATCACCTGATAACAATCATACCTAACAATTTTTCTCTCTCTCTGTCGAGCTATATATGTAACTCCCAAGCTCCCAGTGTTCTGAGTTCCTAGCCTGATCGTCTCTTCTTACTGAGCTACTTCATCAATCCTGATGTTCTACTCCTGTTTGGAGTCTCGTCGCCCGGTGGTCACCCTGCCAGAGATTGATCTTCATGGTCAGGCAGTGTCTCATGGGATTGTTGTGTATGAAGCCACCCGAGACAAATGTGCATGTGTCTGCTCAAAAGGTCAGAAACAGACTCCATGAGGGTGGTATGAGGGCTTGAAGTCCACAGGTGGGGGTTTTGCTTACAGCCCATCACCGGGCAGGACGTTTGGCATTTGCCAGAGAACACCAAGATTGGCAAATTTACCACTGGCGCCCTGTGCTCTTCACAGATGAAAGCAGGTTCGCACTGAGCACATGTGACTGACGTGGAGAACGTTCTGCTACCTGAAACATCCTCCATGACCGGATGACCGGTTTGGCAGTGGGTCAGTAATGGTGTGGGGTGGCATTTCTTTTGAGAGCCGCACAGCCCTCCATGTGCTCACCAGAGGTAGCCTGACTGCCATTAGGTACCGAGATGAGATCCTCAGACCCCTTGTGAGACCATATGCCAGTGCAGTTGGCCCTGGGTTCCTAGTCACTGCTAGACCTCATGTGGCTTGAGTGTGTCAGTAGTTCCTGCAAGACGAAGGCATTGATGCTATGGACTGGCCCACCCGTTCCCCAGACCTGAATCCAGTTTAGCACATCTGGGACATCATGTCTCACTCCATCCACCAATGCCACGTTGCACCACAGACTGTCCAAGAGTTGGCGGATGCTTTAGTCTAGGTCTGGGAGGAGATCCCTCAGGAGACCATCCGCCACCTCATCAGGAGCATGCCCAGGCATTGTAGGGAGGTCATACAGGCAAGTGGAGGCCACACACACTACTGAGCATCATTTTGACTTGTTTTAAGGACATTACATCAAAGTTGGGTCAGCCTGTAGTGTGTTTTTCCACTTCAATTTTGAGTGTGACTCCTAATTCAGACGTCCATGGGTTAATAAATTTGATTTTCATTGATAATTTTTGTGTGATTTTTTGTCAGCACATTCAACTATGTAAAGAACAAAGTATTTAATAAGACTATTTCATTCATTCAGCTCTAGGATGTGTTGCTTAAGTGTTCCCTTTATTTTTTTGAGCAGTATATATACACTTTTCCTGAGTAGCTGATGGACTAACTGACTGATTCAAACGATCCATGGAAAGAGACATGAACCGTTTCAGAGAAACACATCCATTCATTTTGCTTACAAATCAATTTATTTCTTACTTAAACACATTTGTTCATTTAATCATTTCATTGATTCTTTTTTCTTCGTTCCTTCATTCTTTTTCTTCTCTTCTCTTCTCTTCTCTTCTTTCTTTCTTTCTTTCTTTCTTTCTTTCTTTCTTTCTTTCTTTCACATGCAGTGTCACATCTCTTTGTCTTTTCTTCACTCAGATCTCTTTCCGGTACCAAGTTCATCCTGTTTTTATCAAAACATTATTTCATGTATAAAGCTTCTAAATGGACATATTTGTTTTATTTGTACTGTACCTAATTTTCTGGCCCATAACCAACATGTTTCTTGACTGAGAAATTGATGAAAATGTGCAATTATGTCTTCATTACTTTCACAATAATAACTGCTTCAAATGGATCTTATGACAAATTGTAGCTTGAAGTTTCTTAAACATTTCTAAACACTTAATGTCCAGTGAGGGATTAGTGTAAAGACACATTAGAATGTGAATGGTGTAAATGTGAAGCTGCAGTTCTGCTGTTAGTTAGAGACTGTAAATGTTCACTATAGAGTTAAAGACATGAACAGAACAAACTTACCATCATCTGGTCCTGAACGATCTCTGAGTGTCGAACCAGAGACGGTTCTGCGGTCTGATCATAAACTGGGTATAAACACAATAAACATAATATTGTGATATTGTAATAAATAAACACAACATCATCATCTATAACTGAAGTGTTTAATTATTAATGATGTAAGTATATAAATTATTCATTCCATTGTGGTCCTGGTGAAACAGAATAAAGACTTTAGTGAAGTTCAGTATGTACATGTGTACTGTGGCCTAATGATTAATGACACACATTTTATTCACATTTATAAACCATGTACATGAACACAGACTGACGTCACAATCCCGCTAACGGCTACTAGCTCATGGGGAACTGAACAAATCTACTGAATTCATGTTTTTATAAAGGAGACTGAGCTCTGCATGTTTACACCAGAACTGAGAGATAGTTGTAAATTCGGTAGTGTGCTTCATTTTCGCTGTGTTTTTTTTTCTATCATCCGCTTTAGCGTAACAATAAAAGCCGACTGTTGTGGCTGCAGCTCTGGCGGCTACCAGCAGGTGGCGCTGTGGAACCGCCGCTACAGCGTCCTTATTGCAATTGAAAAAATTCAGCATTTTACAGATTTACTACAACAAACACTTTACTCTCTCGATGTACAGCAGGTTTGTGAAAGCTCCGCTGATATAGCTGATACTTTTGAAATTCATTTATCCCTCTCTCCTGATCAATGCCTTTCAATAAGTAAGATCCTATAACTCTTTTAGATCCAAGATGTGAAGAACCTTTTACAAAACCAGCTGCTCTGTATTTGATGTTAATCAGATTTATTTAATTGATGACTTCTGTATAAGAAGAACTTTTGAATATGATTCATTCTGAGCACATTCACATGACACATTATTAAAAGTTCTGCCTTGTAACACAACCAGGTAATTGTAAGTTACTACCTTTAATGTCCTACACCAACCAACAACATTCATATGAAAACAAATCAGAAATATTTTAAGAAAGAACGTTAATAAAAACTTACGTTTATGAGGTGAGGCCAGAGCCGGAAGAAGCAACAGCACCACAAACACAGTCTTCATCTTACTGTGTGGCAGAAATTAAATCAATAATAAATTATTTATTAATAATAGAAAAATTATTACAAATAACTATATCTTCATTCACACACACACACACACACACACACGTTGCTGCAGATATTTACATTTTCTTAATGAATACACATACACTCCCCACATTAAACCTCTGCTCAGTTTCAGACTCAGGTTTTTCGCAGTCATTTTAACCTCTCAAAGTTTCTCTGTCTATCAGATTCATCTGAACATCTCTACAGGGTTTACTGTGATGATGGGAGAAGATGTATTGCAATCAAACTTTAATTAAAACTCAGAAATATTTATTGACATTGATATTTACTTATTATGGCATTTTTTTAATACAGGATACAAACAATGTGGTGTGAGAAGACTGAGAAATAATTTTTCATCTTAATCATCTAACATTTGTGTCTGTGATGAAGATGAACAGACTTTGGAGCTTAAGAAGGCAGATAACCAGTTGTATGTCTGAGTATTAATCTGGTACTTTTGGTAGATGTTGTTGTTCCACAAAAGTTAACTCAGAACAGTAAACATTTCACAATTTGTCACTAGTGTAAACAGTTCATTCAACTCTTCACTCAATAACATTGACATTTCTCATCATGTGGTAAAAGTTGCCACATAACCTTCATATATCCTTCTCTGGAAAAGATTTTGGGAATTATTTGGAAATTGTTGTAGTTTTTTAAGCTATATTTTATTCTAAATAATCTGCTGATGATCCAGTGATAACATTAGACCACTGTGCTGACTTGGATCACTAAAATAAACTAAAATGAATTCTCAGTTCAGCTGTTGGTCTGTCTGTCTGTCCACATTTGTTAAGATTACTGCATTGTTAATTGTTACTGTTAATTACACTTTAAAAGTTTTTTATTTCAAAAGTAATAAATCGACAAAGTAAAGTTCCTGTTCTTTACTTAAAAAGGTTTAAAACTAATGCGAGAGTATGTTGTTATAAATTATTAATACTTATTATTACTTTTCTTATAAATAACTAAATATGAAATATTTAGTATTTAATATTATTTATTGACCAGTAATCTATAAGTACAGTATGTAAATCAGTAATTAGAGCATTTATTATAAAAATACAGTGTATTGCTATAAAACACAGTTTAAAAGAGACGAAGTTTAATACAATAAAACAGCAGTGTTAATGTTATATAATCTAGCCATGGGGGTCACAGTCCAGTGACTTCTGTGCTGGTCCCAAGCCCGGATAAATAGAGAGGGTTGCATCAGGAAGGGTATCCGGCATAAAACATTGCCATATCTAACCATGCGCCATTGACCTACAGAGCACCGGTGGAAATTGGGCTACTGTTGGTCAAAGAAGTAGAGGAGGGAGGATAGTGCACAGACAGAGAGAGAAGAGGAAAGGTAAGAGTGTAGGACTGAGAATAGGAACTCTGAATGTTGGTACTATGACAGGGAAAGGTACTGTAGAGAGCTGGCTGATATGATGGAGAGAAGGAACGTGGATATACTGTGTGTACAGGAGACCATGTGGAAGGGTAGCAAGGCTCGTAGTATAGGAGCAGGATTCAAGCTGTTTTATTATGGTGTGGATAGTAAGAGAAATGGGGTAGGTGTGGTCCTGAAGGAGGAGTGCGTGAGGAACGTTCTGGAGGAGTCTGAAGTTAGAGATTGAAGGGGTGATGCTGAATGTTGTTAGTGGTTATGCCCCACAGGTAGGTTGTGTGTCAGAGGAGAAAGAAAGATTCTGTGGTACTGTATGAGGAAGTCAGGAGTAGCAGAAACGTATGTCATAGTGGTGCAGGACATGTATGAGAGGAGCACATTTGACTGCATCAGGGATCGGCTCTGAGCCACTTCCTGTTTGCTATAGTGATGGACCATTTGTCAGAGGAGGTCTGGAGTGAATTAGATGAGGTGATGGAGAGTATTCCCATGGGTGAGAGAGTGGTGATAGGAGCGGATTTTAATGGACATGTTGGTGAGGGGAACACAGGCGATGAGGAGGTGATGGGCAAGTTTGGAGTTAAGGAAAGGAACCTTGAAGGACAGATGGTAGTGGACTTTGCTAAGAGGATGGACTTAGCTAAGAGGATGGCTAAGAGGTTAACACTTATTTTCAGAAGAGGGAGGAACATGGAGTGACTTACAAGGGTGGAGGTAGGAGAACACAGGTAGACTACATCCTATGTAGAAGAGGCAATCTGAAAGAGATTAGTGACTGTAAAGTGGTAGTGGGAGAGAGTGTAGCCAGACAGCATAGGATGGTGGTGTGTAGGATGACTCTGATGGTCTGTAAGAGGAAGAGGTCAAAGATGCAGAAGAAAACCAAGTGGTGGAAGCTGAAAAAGGAGGAATGTTGTGAGGAATTTAGACAGAAGTTGAGGCAGGCTCTGGGTGGTCAGGTAGTGCTGCCAGATGCCTGGGAAACTACAGCAGAAGTGATCAGGGAGACAGGGAGAAAGGTGCTTAGTGTGTCAGTTGAAAGGAGGAAAGAAGATAAGGAGACTTGGTGGTGGAACGAGGAAGTTCAGGATAGTATCCAGAGGAAAAGATTAGCCAAGAAGAAGTGGGATATGGACAGGACTGAAGAGAATAGACAGGAATACAAGGAGTTACAGCACAGAGTGAAGAGAGAGGTGTCTAAGGCCAAGCAGAAGGCATATGATGAGTTGTACACTAGGTTAGACACTAGAGAAGGAGAGAAGGACTTGTACAGGTTTGCAAGTTAGAATTATTAAGGATAGAGATGGAAGGGTGCTCACAAGAGAGGAGAGTGTACAGAGGAGATGGAAGGAATACTTTGAGGAGCTGATGAATGAAGAAAATGAGAGGGAAAAAAGAGTAGAAGATGTGAACTCTGTGGAACAGAAAGTAGATAAGATTAATAAGGATGAAGTCAGGAAGGCTTTGAAGAGGATGAAAAGTGGAAAGGCAGTTGGTCCTGACGACATCCCGGTAGAGGTCTGGAAGTGTCTAGGAGAGGCAGCAGTGGAATTTTTAACTTGTTTGTTCAACAGGGATTTAGAGAGTGAGAGGATGCATGAGGAATGAAGAAATGTGTTAGTGCCGATCTTTAAGAATAAGGGTGACGTGCAGAGTTGCAGCAACTATGGGGGATAAAGTTGATCAGCCATACAATGAAGTTGTGGGAAAGAGTAGTGGAAGCTAGGTTAAGGAAGGTGGTGGAAATTTGTGAGCAGCAGTATGGCTTCATGCCCAGAAAGAGCACAATCGATGCAATTTTTGCTCTGAGAATTTCGAGGGAGAAGTATAGGGATGGTCAGAGGGAATTGCACTGTGTGTTTGTAGACTTGGAGAAAGCATATGACAGGGTGCCAAGAGAAGAGCTGTGGTACTGTATGAGGAAGTCAGGAGTAGCAGAAACGTATGTCATAGTGGTGCAGGACATGTATGAGAGGAGCACATTTGACTGCATCAGGGATCGGCTCTGAGCCACTTCCTGTTTGCTATAGTGATGGACCATTTGTCAGAGGAGGTCAGACAGGAGTCTCCTTGGATGATGATGTTTGCAGATGACATTGTGATCTGTAGTGAGAGCAGGGAGCAGGTGGAGGAAAACTTGGAGAGGTGGAGGTTTGCGCTGAAGAGAAGAGGAATAAAAGTCAGTCGTAGTAAGACTGAGTACATGTGTGTGAATGAAAGGGAGGGAAGTGGAACAGTAAGGTTACAGGGTGAAGAGGTGAATAAGGTACAGGAGTTTAAGTACTTGGGGTCAACAGTCCAGAGTAATGGAGAGAGTGGGAAAGAGGTAAAGAAGCGAGTGCAGGCAGGTTGGAGTGGGTGGAGAAAGGTGTCAGGAGATTTGTGTGATAGGAAAATATCAGTGAGAATCCAGGGGAAGCTGTACAGGACAGTGGTGAGACCGGCCATGCTGTATGGTTTAGAGACAGTGTCACTGAAGAAGAGACAGGAGTCACAGCTAGAGGTAGCCGAGCTGAAGATGTTGAGGTTCTCTTTGGGAGTGACAAGATTGGACAGGATTAGGAACGAGTACATCAGAGGGACAGATCATGTTGGACGTTTGGGGGACAAAGTTAGTGAGGCCAGATTAAGATGGTTTGGACATGTTCAGAGGAGGGCGAGTGAGTATATTGGTAGGAGAATGTTGGACATGGAGCTGCCAGGCAGGAGGCAAAGAGAAAGGCCAAAGAGGAGGTATATGGATGTAATTAATGAGGATATGAAGCTAGTGGGTGCAAGTGTTGAGGATGCAGAAGATAGGGATAGATGGAGAGAGATGATTCACTGTGGTGACCCCTGAAGGGAAAAGCCGAAAGTAGAAGAAGAAGTGTCAATGTTATATAATGTTAATGTAGGATATTTGCTAATTACACCATGGACTGTAGACACTGATTACAGCAGTATTCCTGTGACAATGTAAGTGACTGGAAACACAGCTGTCAGTATTTTACTGTAAAGTTTACCAACGTAGCCACTGATCTGATTTGGTTTAATTGTCATTACTGAAGCAATAATCTTAACACTGCAGTCTCCTGTGACAGAATTGAATCTTATGAAACACCACATTAACCAGGTTGTTATGCTACAGTACAATAACAGAATCCCAAATTGAACAAATACTTACTTTCTTTTGCAACACCTGCTGCATAAGAGAAACACAGCATGTGATGTGAAGGTCCAGAGATAACTACATCTATCTGGGGTGGGTAGATATCAGATCATCAGCTGCTGTGAGCTTGTGTCATATTTCACCAGTGTTAAAGTCTAAAAGGCTGATTATGAAACACAGATTTGTGAAGTGTTTCTAAAAGTCAAGTCAAAAATGATAATAAATTTGGTTCCACTTGCAGAAAGAACCAGAAATAATCATCTTCAGTTAAAAGACGTTAAACTGACATTAAGTGTCTGGTTCAGAACTAAAGATTGTCTTAAATCAGCAGAAATCAGGGTGTGAATTTATAATAAATTAATTAATAATAATAAATAATAATTAAACATTTTTCAAAATTTACATTATTAATTGTAAAATAATTGTACATCATTATAACAATTATAAAATATATATATATATATATATATATATATATATATATATATATATATATATATATATATATATATATATATATTCATTCATTCATTTTCTACCGCTTATCCGAACTACCTCGGGTCACGGGGAGCCTGTGCCTATCTCAGGCGTCATCGGGCATCAAGGCAGGATACACTGGATGGAGTGCCAACCCACTACAGGGCACACACACTTCCATTCACTCACTGCAATCACACACTACGGACAATTTTCCAGTGATGCCAATCAACCTACCATGCATGTCTTTGGACCGGGGGAGGAAACCGGAGTACCCGGAGGAAACCCCCGAGGCAAGGGGAGAACATGGAAACTCCACACACACAAGGTGGAGGCGGGAATCGAACCCCCAACCCTGGAGGTGTGAGGTGAACGTGCTAACCACTAAGCCACCGTGCCCCCATATATATATATATATATATATATATATACATATATACATATATACATATATACATATATATATGGAGGAACCCACTTTCTAATAATTAAGGGCTTAAACCTTTTGTGCAACTTTAGTTAAAAAAACATCAGGCTGTTTGTAGATATTCTTTTAGCCTTTACCTTTAACATGCTTGACTATAATTTTCCTTCTAATCTCCTGAGACAGATTTTTCCTTATCTTTCCATGGTCCAAATTATATTAGATTTTTCTTGTCCAGATAAGTTTCATTACTTTACATAACACTTCTGTTGAACCACAATTCAAAAGCAATGTCTGATTTCCATTAGTAAATTTTCAGTAAAATTTTATTTATTTTTCCTTTTGTGGGTTTCAAGTGACCATTGTGTGTTTTTCTTTCTTTAAGTTAAGGGTAACCAGTTTGTTGAGATTTGTATAGCATTTTAAACTGCAATGTTGTGAAGTCATAATGTAATATCAACACCTCAATGAACGTCCTGTGTTACAGGGTTAAATACAACAGAACTGCTACTAATTACTTCCTCCCCTTGCAGCATGTTCAAAATTTTTCACATTCCATAATTAGGTTTAGTTTCAACTTTAAAAAAATTCAACTTCACATTTCATCTCAGTTGACATTTGAAGTTAAAGACAGTGTTAAATCCTGTGGAAAAAGTGCTCTTGTGTTTTTCCTTCAGTATGAAGACACTTAGGAGGACTTTTAGTCAAGTGAAACTCCATGAGCTCAGTTTACTTTACAAACTTGTTACTGCTGATCTTTGTGGTGTTTACTTTAACAATTACAGAATATGGCCGTTATCCAGAGAGACAAATAAAAGTGCTTTTGATTTGTTAATAAATACGTCAATATACAGAGATACCTTATCTCATGTGAATCGGAATTAGAATTACTACAGACAACTGTTTGGTCATCAACAGTTTCATGCAGCCTAATGTACATTAATGTTATTTATATTCTTACACATCTGGAGATAGAAATTCAGATATAGCTTTAGGTTTGTCTGTAATAAGCAAGCCAGAGACGAGGACGGTGAGGAAAATCTCCTGGAGACGACATGAGGAAGAAACACTGAGAGGAACCAGACTCACCTGGGTGACATAATGATTAACCTGGAAAGTGTGATTATAAATCATTACTTATCCAAAACTGTATACTACAGAGTTGAGCAGTGCTAAGTAAAAAAATCATTTTAATTTCATTTCAGTTTAAGATTAAGTCTAAAACTTAAAGGAACTTTAAAACCCATGATCTCTCTGAATATCTAAGTTATATTGATAATGGTGAAGCATCTCCTCAGACAGTACGCTGCATTCAAGTACATTTACATTTACATTTACAGCATTTGGCAGACGCCCTTATCCAGAGTGACGTACATAAGTGCTTAAATCTCTAGAATTGAATACATTAATGCTGGCTCACTGTTACATACTCAAGATACCATGAGTTTAAAACATTTGTTCAAAGTTACAATGAAAAAGTATCAAAGGTGTTTTTTTTTTTTTTTTAAATGCAAAAGATAAGGAAAGAAGTGCTAGTTGAAGTGTTTCCTGAATAAGTAGGTCTTCAACCGCCGCTTGAAAATAGCCAGTGACTCAGCTGTCCGGACCTCTAGGGGAAGTTCATTCCACCACCTTGGTGCCAGTACAGAGAAGAGTCTTGTAGTATACTTGCCTCTTACCCTGAGAGATGGTGGAACCAGTCGAGCAGTGCTGGTAGATCGGAGAGTGTGGGGTGCAGTGCGCGGAGTGATGAGGGCTTTGAGGTAAGAGGGAGCTGGTCCATTTTTGGCTTTGTAGGCCAGCATCAGTGTTTTGAATCTGATGCGTGCAGCTAGTGGAAGCCAGTGGAGGGATCGCAGCAGCGGGGTGGTATGCGAGAACTTTGGCAGGTTGAAAACAAGCCGGGCAGCTGCATTTTGGGTCATTTGCAGAGGACGGATTGCGTTCATAGGTAGACCTGCCAGCAGTGCGTTGCAGTAATCCAGTCTAGAAATGACAAGAGACTGAACAAGTACCTGAGCAGCCTGTGTGGACAAAAATGGCCGAATCCTTCTAATGTTGTAGAGAAGAAACCGACATGAGCGAGTCACATTAGCAACATGAGAGGAAAAGGACAATTGATTGTCCATGGTTACCCCAAGGTTGTGAGCTGTGGCTGAAGGGGAGATCAGATCATTGTGCAAGGATATAGCAAGATCATGACCTGGGGATGAATCACCTGGGATGAACAGCAGTTCAGTTTTGTTAGGATTGAGCTTTAACAGATGAGCAGTCATCCATGATGAAATGTCTGCCAGACATGCTGAGATCCGGTCAGAAGCTGTGGCATCTGAGGGTGGGAAAGAGAAGATAAGTTGTGTATCATCAGCATATCAGTGGTAAGAGAACCCATGTAAGGAAATAACTTCACCAAGAGAGTGAGTATACAGGGAGAAAAGAAGAGGACCAAGTACTGAGCCCTGTGGGATGCCAGTGGAGAGTCTGCGTGGAGCAGATGTTTCTCTCTGATGATCTTAGCTCTCTTCGATTGTTGCGCAGCACATCTGAAAGCCAAGGAGCAGAACAAGAAGTTTTCTTGAACATAGGACAGAGGAAGTCCATAGTTGAGGAACGAGAAGAGAGGAAAGTATCTGTGGCCGAGTCCAATGGTAGTGAGGAAAAAGACACAGGATCCGGAAGGGAAGAAAGAGTGCCAGAAGCTACAGAAGAAGGGGAGACAGAGTGAAGGTTGCGGCGGGTAAGAGCAAAGGGGGTGAGAGGTAGTTTTAGGCAGGGTAGGGTGAGTGATGGTGAAGGATACCAGGTGATGATCAGAGACGTGTAGTGGGGTAGCAGCCACGTCTGTAGCTGCCTCCTCGTCTGTAGCATTGCCTCCTTTGTGTGTGGGGATGTAGCTGTTGAGTGTGAGGGTGAATGAGTCGAGAAGAGACAGGAGGGAAGAAGAATGTAGCTTGTCAGAGGGGAGGTTGAAGTCACCAAGCAGCGTCAGAGGGGAGCTATCGGAAGGGAAAACACTAAGCAGTGTGTCCATTTCTTCCAGGAAGTCACCCAGGGGACCAGGAGGGCGGTAAACAACAATGATAACAAGGTTGATTGGAGAGGTAACTGAAATGGCATGGAATTCAAAAGAGGAGTTGGTTAAGTGTGACAAGAGGAGAGGTGTAAAGCACCATTTCTTTGACAGCAATAAACCTGTACCACCACCCCTGCCCGTTTCTCGTGGTGAGTGAGTGAAAGCATAGGCAGAGGATAAAGCAGCTGGTGTAGCAGTGTTCTGTGGGGATATCCAGGTCTCTGTTAGCGCAAGAAAATCAAAGGAGTAATGGGAAGTTAAAGCAGAGATAAAATCAGCTTTTTTCACAGCAGACTGGCAATTCCAGAGCCCACCTACCACCACTGTTTGAGACTTACACAACAGAGGAGGGTAGATGAGGTTACTGGGATTGTGACCTCTGCTCTGTGGACGAGAGTGCCTGCGAGAGTAGGAATTGAGTACAGAGATGGGTTTAAGGCACATATTTGCAGTCAAAGTGAGAGTTAAGGTATGGTAGAATATATCAAACAGTGAAGATCAGTGAAGAAAATATTTCATTTCATTTCATCATAAAACATTAAAATCTAATATTAATAGATACAAAGAAAAGAAAGAAAAGATAAAAAACAAAAAATATAAAAAGCAGCTTACCACAATTGGCTAATGCCAGAGACAGGAGCAACAGCAGGGCGATGATTCCTGAATTCATTTTGTTGTGAACTTTCATAAAATACATTGACAAATAAAAGATATAATTATAGCATTACTAATTTGTGCAACAAACATAAAACTTATGCAACATTAGATCTTGTCATATTTCTCTTTTGATAATAATAATGTTTACATTTTTTTGATGGATATTTTGGGCAGATTATTTCTTTTTTGTACAACACATTAAAACATTGCTGCAGCTATTTAACTTGTATGTTCCACTCTATATTCAAGGAAGTAATTTAAACTAACGGGTACTTACCTTTTCCTTTAGAAGAAGATGATCAGCATGAGGTGAAAATGCAGCGCCTCGAGATCAGTGAGCATTTATATGTTATTTTGCAGGTGTGTCAGCACACAGGTATTTGTTGTTACATATTTGAAAATGTTAGAACTAGTTACTTAGTGCAGTGAAGGAATGAGAAAAACAAACATATAAGGGGGAGAAATCCATGGAACAAATATCTATGAGACTTCCAGGGAACTACAAGAAACACAACAAAATGGTATATATTTATATAGAAGTGGATGTCAGACTTTTATAACATAATCAGTAAACAGATGAACAGTGAGGTGTGTTTACACACCCAGGCTTTACTACTGGCAGCCATGTTGAATAATGACCAACCAAAATTGCTCCAAAATTGACCAATAATCCTGGTAGTAATATAAAAAAAACCCAGCTGAATATCTAAGGTATGGCAGACCTTGTATTCCTGAGATAAGGTCAGCGACGAGTCCACCATTACAAAGAAACTGGGCAAAATTATTATCTCTGGAAGGGGGGCAAGGAAAAACTACTGCTAACCAAAAAGAACATAAATGATTGGCTCACATTTGCCAAAAAAAACACCCTGATGACCCCAAAGGTCAGTGTGGGTTTATGTAACTATCAGGGTTTTTTTATAACATCTCTTGGAATATATAAGCAGGAATCATATTTATGTAGAGCCCTGCTAAATTAGGGTCTAATGATTATTATGTCGCTTTGTAGACACCAACATTCTGATTTCCTATTTAAGCTTAGACAAAAATCTATCAATAGTAACTCCTCCTAGGGCTTTCGAGTCACATGCACCAAATTCGGATATGTTGTAGACCCTGGTCTGAAGTGTGTTTCTATTACTTTTCTAACGGGTATTCGGATCACGTCACATGCTCATGTCCGCTCGCCTCCAAAACTATTGGTACCCTAGCGGTCCAGTAGCTTTCACAATCTTTATGTCCACTCGACTATGACTTTTATAAGCGATCCAAAAAACGATGTTCGCACAGCAGACGAAAAAGCGGGCAAAAAAATCCCATAGAAATGAATGGGAAATTACGTGAAAATCAAAAATTTGCACAACATGGACATGTGACATATCAAAACACTCAGCACAATGAGGGGAACTGCCTCATGTGTATTCTGGTCACGTCAGGTGATGTCACGTCTGCCAAATGCTGTAAATGTAAATGTAAATGTCACGTGAAAAAAATAAATTAGCACAACATGGACATGTGACATATCAAAACAATCAGCACGATGAGGGGAACTTGCCAAGTGCAAGCACCATTCACATTTTCTTCAGGAAATGTACATTCTAGTTAATGGTGCTTGCTAAAGCACATTCTTGTTCTCTTGCATACTTATTATTATTATTATTATTATTAATGTGCTTGCTAAAGCACATTCTTGTTCTCTTGCATACTTATTATTATTATTATTATTAATGTGCTTGCTAAAGCACATTCTTGTTCTCCTGCATACTTATTAATGGCAACATTATTACTATTGTGCCAGACAAAACTTCGGCGCGTAACTTGTCCTGCAGCTTTTGTCCTAGACCTGTGAATGACATGTCAAATTGACCGGCTCATTGAGGAGAGGTGTGCTATGACTTTTATAAGTGATCCGAGTACCGGTACTTCCGGTACCAGGTCTCAAAGTGGCCTTTTTTTCCCATAGACTTGAATGGGGAATTCTTAAAATTCTTTTGTTCTCTCTGTAGATGTAAAGGAGACTCTCAATACATGTAACTATCAACTCCACACTATCAATCCAATGTTTCCACAAGTATTGGCCCCCAGTCAATACACACTTGTCCAAAAGTATTGGCACCCCACCGGGTATTCACGTGACATCACCTGTAGCCTCGCCCCCAAAATACTGTTCTATGCAGTATAATAATAAGTAGAATTCCATACTGACTGCAGTTTTGACATGAAATGTCAAAACACTTAGTAGTCACTTTTGTTCAAAAGTATTGGCGCCCCGCCCCCAAAATAAGCGAAATCATAAATTTTGCACAACATGGACATGTCATATATCAAAACACTCAGCCCAATGAGGAGAAGTGCTTCACGTGTGTTTTGGTCACGTCACGTGACGTCACGTTTAGCCCCGCCCCCAAAATAAGCGAAATCAAAAAGTTAGCACAACATGGACATGTCATATATCAAAACACTCAGCCCGATGAGGGTTTTGGTCACGTCACGTGACATCACGTGTAGCCCAGGACAAAACTTCGGCACGTAACTTTTCCCGCAGCTTTTGTCCTAGACCCATGAATAAGGTGTCAAATCGACCGGCTCATTGAGGAGAGGTGTGCTGTGACTTTTATAAGTGTTCCAACAAACGATGTTTGCACAGCGGACGAAAAAGCAGGCAAAAAAAATCCCATAGAAATGAATGGGAAATTCCATGAAAATCAAAAATTTGCACAACATTGACATGTGACATATCAAAACACTCAGCACAATGAGGGGAACTGCCTCACGTGTATTCTGGTCACGTCACGTGACATCACGTTATGTCACGTGAAAAAAAAAATTAGCCCAACATGGACATTCAATTCAATTCATTCATTCATTCATTCATTCATTTTCTACCGCTTATCCGAACTACCTCGGGTCACGGGGAGCCTGTGCCTATCTCAGGCGTCATCGGGCATCAAGGCAGGATACACCCTGGACGGAGTGCCAACCCATCGCAGGGCACACACACACTCTCATTCACTCACACAATCACACACTAGGGACAATTTTCCAGAGATGCCAATCAACCTACCATGCATGTCTTTGGACCGGGGGAGGAAACCGGAGTACCCAGAGGAAACCCCAGAGGCACGGGGAGAACATGCAAACTCCACACACACAAGGTGGAGGCGGGAATCGAACCCCGACCCTGGAGGTGTGAGGCGAACGTGCTAACCACTAAGCCACCGTGCCCCCCAATTCAATTCAATTCAAGTTTATTTGTATAGCGCTTTTTACAATGGACATTGTCTCAAAGCAGCTTTACAGAACATAAACATGGAACAGAAGATAAACATAAGGAGTAATATAAAGAATTAATATAATAAAAATTCAAAATATATATAGTTCACAGTGTGTGTGTATGTATGTATGTATATATCCCCAATGAGCAAGTCTGAGGTGACTCAGGCAGCAGTGGCAAGGAAAAACTCCCTTAATTGGTAAAGGAAGAAACCTTGAGAGGAACCAGACTCGAAGGGGAACCCATCCTCATATGGGTGACACTGGAGGGTGTGGTTACAAATATACAGTCAGACAAGTGTTGTATTGGTGTAGGGATCACATGGAGTTTAGATCTCCTCTTAGTAACACAGAGTCCAACTGGAGCTGGTAGATCTGTAGATGCCTCAGGATCCGCACAGAGTCGGCCTCATCTCAGTGGAGGTCCAAAAACTTCATTGCACGGAAGACGATCGGAGCTGGTACAGTGTCTGGGTGTCGCGGCATGGGTAGAAAAAGAGAAGAGCAGTGCAGAGGGATTAACATATCTGCTGTTCATAAAAAAGTGCAAGTCTAGTGTAATAGTGCACAATATAATGGGATGTGTTATGTGTACGCCTGACTAAAGAGATGAGTTTTTAATCTGCATTTAAACTGGGGAAGTGTGTCTGAGCCCCGAACACTATCAGGAAGACTATTCCAGAGTTTGGGAGCTAAATAGGAAAACGCTCTACCACCTTTAGTAGACTTAGATATTCTGGGAACTACCAGAAGTCCTGAGTTTTGTGATCTCAGAGAGCGTGAAGGATTGTAACGTGTTAGAAGACTAGTTAGATACGTGGGCGCTAAACTGTTAAGAGCCTTGTATGTTAGTAGCAGCAGTTTGTAGTCAATTCTAAACTTAACAGGTAGCCAGTGTAGAGATGATAAAATTGGGGTTATATGGTCATACTTTCTTGTCCTAGTGAGAACTCTGGCGGCTGCATTTTGGACTAACTGTAGCCTATTTATTAAAGATGCAGAACAACCACCTAGTAATGCATTACAATAGTCCAGTCTAGAGGTCATGAAAGCATGAACTAGCTTCTCAGCATCAGATACAGACAGGAGTTTTCTCAGCTTGGCAATATTTCTAAGGTGAAAGAAGGCTGTTTTTGTGGTATGGGCGATATGATTTTCAAAAGACAAGTTGCTGTCTAATATAACACCCAGGTCTTTCACTGTCGAGCTACTAGTAACAGTGCATCCTTCTAATTGGAAGTTAAATTGTGAGAGTTTCTGTGTACTGGTTTTTGGACCTATAAGTAGTATTTCTGTCTTATCAGAGTTTAATAACAGAAAATTGCAGCTCATCCAGTCTTTTATCTCTCTAAGGCACTGAGTTAATTTGGACAATTTAGTTATTTCATCTGGTTTTGATGAGATATATAACTGTGTGTCGTCAGCATAACAATGGAAACTAATCCATGTCTTCTAATGATGTTCCCTAATGGAAGCATGTACAGTATATCGAGAAGAGCAGAGGTTTTATTGATTAACTGGTAGTAAACTGGAGGGTTCACCATCTAATTCTACAAAATGGTATCGGTCAGACAGGTAGGATCTAAACCAACTTAAAGCCTGACCATGAATACCTGTGTAATTTTGTAAACGATCTAGGAGAATGTTGTGATCTATAGTGTCGAATGCAGCACTAAGGTCAAGTAGAACTAATAGTGACATACAGTCTTGGTCAGAAGCTAAGAACAGGTCATTTGTGACTTTCACAAGTGCAGTTTCTGTGCTATGGTGGGGCCTGAAACCTGACTGAAACTCTTCGAGGATATTGTTCTCCTGTAAGAAGGAGCTCAGTTGAACAGACACAACCTTTTCAAGAAGGCTCCAGACAAAAAAATCAATTAAGGAGCCATTGGCTCCTATAGGGGGAAAACCAGGCGCCAAATAATTTTTTTAAGAGCCACATAACAATAAACTTATTTTTTTTAAATTACTTACTTTTATTCATCCTGTTGTGTGTACATCTCCCCACTTTTACAGTTTCAGCATTTTTATCTTGAATGTTCTGGGAACTGAAGTTCATGTGGGAACTTAATGTCTTTTCCAACTTACAAACTATATAGGCCCTACTGTCAAAAGAATTTCTCTTCATGCAGAATCCGAGCCAGTGACACCGACCATAATTATCTCAGCATCACTTGGCCACTGAGTGTAGTTTGGCCGCCTCCTCTTCTTTTTTGCAGAAAGCCAGCGTTTGACACATGGTTCTGGATCAAACTGTTCAAGTGATGGACCTTCGGTGCTGATCCTGATCAGATCTTCCAGTGTTGACACATGAAGTGAATTGCGTACTTTAGATTTGATCCTGTTTTGAGCTGAAAAGCCACGTTCACACTGAGCAGCCGAAATTGGTAGGACAAGCATTATCTCAACTAGATGCAAAACGTTCTGGAAATCTGTGCAGTAGGGCTCTTTTGTAAGTAGGACTTCCCACAAGCTGCAATAAGATTTATCTGAGAACTGTCCTTTTATAAGAGCTTTCAGCAATCTCCATTCAGCCTGCACAGCACTGATGTCACAACCATTTTTCAGCAAGATGTCTCGATACCATTTCAACAGTGTGTCAATTCCATTTTCTCCAAAAGTGTGGATGTCGTCTGGCCACGAATCATGACAAAAGACTGAGAAGCATTGAATGATCTCTGCCTTTTTTGTGTTTTTGTGCTGTGTGTTGTCTCTGTCTCTCATCATTTCAAACCTCCTTTCAAGTTCCTTAACTGTAATGTCAACAGTTTTGTCAATGAGGTGGTTTAGTTCTTCACTGAAACCTGGGAAATCACAGCTTTTTAGTGGTATGTTTTGAAAGGAAATGCCAGTCTAGTCAGATGAGGCCACTTTCTTCTGCCTTCTGGTCTGTTTTTCTCTTTGAGCTTTGTCCTGCTCCACCACATTATCATGCTGAGAAACTGAATTTAAGTTTGTGTAATTGAGAAATTCCTCCAACTTTCCATTTCTCACTGGTTTGTCCTTCATTCCCTTGATTGTACAAACACAGGAATCAATACTGTAGCTGCTATAGCCTGAGGAAGCATAACGGAGTTCTTCTGAAGTATAAGACTCAACTTCGAGATTTCTCCAAACAGATCATGGAGAAAGTGACAAAACACCACCAAAGGCAACTTTTCCATTTGTTGAGAGATGTGCTTTGCTCTTCCTCTTATTTCAGTGTTTTTGGATGAGGCAGCAAGGTGTTGCATGTGGAGGTGCATGGCTGTATATTGACCCTGGCCTGTAGTGACATCAGATGCAATAAAAACAGAAAGGGCCCGGTAAATGTGAGGCAACCAGCGCTGGGTTTTCTGGGTGTGCATGGTATGTTTTCCATACTAGTTGTAGCAAGTCATAGATTTTTTCAATCATTGGAACAGACTTCTGAACATCCAGCATGGCTATTTCCAGTCTATGTGGCATACAATGAAAGGAAAGAATGTGCTCTCCTATTTCTTCTCTTAAAAGAGCACCTACACCACCTGAGACACCCATGTTAACGGCAGCCCCATCTGCTCCAAAGGCTGTAATTTTCTTCTGCCACCAATCATGATCAGTTTGTTTAGCATCACTAAACAAGCATTTTATTTTATCTAATACTCCATGTGCATGGCAGTGTTCAAGCTCAGCTAAACCAATAAACCGGTTCAGTGCTACACCTGCAGAAATGTGCCTGCAGTATGCAATCACATTGTCTTTCCCAGAAACGTCTGTGCCACAGTCAGTGATAATGGTGATGTAATTAGCTGTATGGGCATCTGTCAGTGCATGTTCTTTTAGCTCATCTGCAATGCATCCTACAAACTCAGCGCATGCTGTGTCGTTGTCATACGTTTTACTCACATCAAGTCCGTTTTTCTTCAAAAGTAACACCTGAGAGGTAAATTTTGTAAATGGTAGCTCCTCACATGCGATCATATAGGCTGCGTTAAACTTAATTTTTAGATCCTTCCATTCTTTTTCGTCACGCAGTTCGCATGCGTGAGAAACTGCACGTGTTAACGCTGAAGTCTGTGGAGCACTCTTCGCGATATGTTCTCTCTCACGGGCGTGGTGGCACAGCTGCTGGAGCCTGCTTTTTTACAAGCAGGTGTGTCATCAGCGTTGGTGCTCGATGAGGATTGTTTAAAAAACTCCTATATTTTTCGTTTTGACATAGTTTTTCTGGCGCGGAAAGGTGATTCTCGGTTTGCTCATTCGTATTTTGCCGTTCTAACTCAGTGAAATGTTCACGCGCAGCATCTCATTTTATTACGTCAACACAACAAATTATGTGATAGGCTACTGTTCACAGAACACGCACATAACGTAAAAATGATATAATCATAACATGCAAAAATATCAGTCGCAAATTAATATTTTTAGTCGCAAATGCACCTATTTTAGGCGCAGTCTGGAGCCCTGTCAAGTATTTTAGACATAAATGGAAGGTGTGAAATAGGTCTGTAATTTGATAGTTCATTTGGATCTAAGTTAGGTTTTTTGATGAGTGGCTTAATAATTGCCAACTTGAAAGACTTAGGGACGTAACCTAAAGATAGCAAGGAGTTAATAATATAAAGAAGAGGCTCACCAGCTTTATTTAACACTTCTTTCAGTAATTTAGTTGGAATGGGGTCTAATGAACAAGTTGTTGATTTAGCTGTTGTAATAAGTTTGTCTAACTCGTCCTGTCCTGTACTTGCAAAGCACTGTAGTTGTGTGTCTAGAGCTTTAGGTGAGACTGGGTCACTAGTTGTTCTCATATATTGAGTGTCACCTATTTTATTCCTGATACTTTCGATTTTATCAGTGAAGAATCTCATAAAATCCTCACTACTGAACTGTGATGGAATAGTGTGTTCAGATTTCTGGTGTTTTGTTAATCTAGCCACTGTACTAAATAAAAACCGGGGATTGTTCTGGTTATTTTCTATGTTATTTTCTGTTTGCTCAGGTGCTCAGCCCTGGCAGCTTTTAGAGCCTGTCTATAGTTGGACATACTTTCCTTATACGCATGTGACATATCAAAACAATCAGCACGATGAGGGGAACTTGCCATGTGCAAGCACCATTCATTCTTCTTCTTCTTCTTCTTCTTCTTCATTTTCTTCAGGAAATATCCATTCATTCATTCATCTTCTACCGCTTATCCGAACTACCTCGGGTCACGGGGAGCCTGTGCCTATCTCAGGCGTCATCGGGCATCAAGGCAGGATACACCCTGGACGGAGTGCCAACCCATCGCAGGGCATCAGGAAATATCCGTTCTAGTTATTCTTCTTCTTCTTCCGGACACTTTTTCGGCGCGTAACTTGTCCCGCAGCTTTTATCCTAGACCCATGAATGAGGTGTCACATTGACCGGCTCATTGAGTAGAGGTGTGCTATGACTTTTATAAGCGATCGGAATTCTGGAATTCCCGATACGGAAGCTCAAAGGGTTTTTTTTCCCATAGACTTGAATGGGGAATCCCACCAGGTATTCACGTGTAGCCCCGCCCCCAAAATACTGTTCTATGCAGTATAATAAGTAGAATTCCATAATGACTGCAGTTTTGACATGAAAGATTAAACTTTTTGATTTCGCTTACTTTGGGGGCGGGGCTACACGTGACGTAACGTGACGTGACCAAAACACGTGTGAGGCAGTTCCCCTCATCGGGCTGAGTGTTTTGATATATGACATGTCCATGTTGTGCTAACTTTTTGATTTCGCTTATTTTGGGGGCGGGGCTACAAGTGACGTCACGTGACGTGACCAAAACAGCGTGAGGCAGTTCCCATCATCGGGTTGAGTGTTTTGATATATGACATGTCTATGTTGTGCTAACTTTTTGATTTCGCTTACTTTGGGGGCCGGGCTACACGTGACGTCACGTGACCAAAACACGCGTGAGGCAGTTCCCCTCATCCGGCTTAGTGTTTTGATATATGACATGTCCATGCTGTGCTAACTTTTTGATTTCGCTTATTTTGGGGGCGGGGCTACACGTGACGTCACGTGACGTGATCAAAACACGTGTGAGGCAGTTCCCCTCATCGGGCTGAGTGTTTTGATATATGACACGTCCATGTTGTGCAAAATTTTTGATTTCGCTTATTTTGGGGGCGGGGCTACACGTGACGTCACGTGAATACCCGGTGGGGTGCCAATATTTCTGGACAAAAGTGACTACTAAGTGTTTTGACATTTCATGTCAAAACCGCAGTCATTATGGAATTCTATTTATTATTCTGCATAGAACAGTATTTTGGGGCGGGGCGACACGTGAATACCCGGTGGGGTGCCAATACTTTTGGACAAAAGTGTATTGACTGGGGGCCAATACTTGTGGAAACATTGTGTGGCGGAGGTGAATATGCCACCGCCTTGTGGGGCAGATAACAAACCCTTGACTAAGGAAGACAGGATCCTAGTTCTCCCACCCAATGCTTTAGGTCTCAGTATAACGAGTGGTTATATGTTGGTGTCTATCGTGTCATCATGTGGGACTACAGATAAGGTGACACACGTTCAATTTAACTAAACAAAAATATTTATTTAAATAAAAACATTCATCTTATGAAACGGCTCAGAATTAAACCAATATATCTATATAACAGTAAAGAAAATAAAAACAATGTGACTGTTTCAGTTAAACCTTAAACAATCATGTTCTTTTGCCACACTGAAAATTTCACATTCACAATTAGTTTGAATTAAATCAGTTCACCTCAAATTTTAAAAAAAGAGTTCGTTTCAAAAATCTTGAGGAAATTATACTCAGTCCATTCACGAGTCAAAATGTCCATTCACGAGTCAAAATGTCCATTCACGAGTCAAAATGTCCATTCACGAGTCAAAATGTCCATTCACGAGTCAAAATGTCCATTGACTGGCAACAAAAATATATGAGTCTTTTTGTGGGAAACTCACTTGTCAGTTTCTCGAACAACAGTTTCTTTAAAGCACAGTTCTGTTCTGATACTTGTTGAAAAGAAAAGGTAACTTGCTTATCAACCTTCAAGGAAAAACGAACAAATTATTGTACATCACCACCCTTGGGTCCTGGACGGAGCGCTGAAGGGTGTCCGGATAGGCAGGGTACCGTTTCTTTAGCTCTTTGATCCCCAACGATTGCCCTCGTGATCCTGAAAGACACAGCACGACCCGACGAGGCCACAATCCTGTCCAACGGTGATCAATTAGAGAAAACAACGAACACACGATGCCATCCCACGAATCAGCCAATAGTCCCGCAACAGCATCCACTACGCCTTGAGTTCGTTTGAACTACAAAAATCTGGATGTAAATCACAAAAAGAACCCAAAAACACGGGGGTATTCAACTTCCACACCGAATAACTCAAATGACCTTAACAGGCCTGTTGTCCAGCCTCATTCATGAGCACAACAGAAAAACTTGCTACGTTGCAAACAATAACAGGCTCGTTAAGACGAACGGAGACTCGAAAGCACGTCAGGTAGCTTTGATGCATGTCATACGTGATGCATGTCATCTAAATGTAACTTCCTATGCTGATTAAGAAGTTCAAAATAAACTGCATAACTCTGCATAAACTGCAAATAATCTTCATAAGCTCACCCCTGCTCTTCTCCTTTTTTCCTTCTTCTACATACATTTTTTCCGCGCACGTGTCGGAGCAAAACAAAATGGCGGCGCCCATGTCAGAATAAAAGTCCCCTAATAATTGAATCTGTATATTCACTACAATTGGATTGATAGTGTGGAGTTGATAGTTACATGTATTGAGAGTGTGCTTTACATCTACAGAGAGAACAAAAGAATTTTAAGAATTCCCCATTCAAATCTATGGGAAAACATCAGGTTGGGGTGTTTTAAATTGCCAAATCTCTGCAGCTCATTCAGTCTTGATGTCAAGATTGAACGGCAAATGTTTTGTGTAGTTGTGTATAAAACTAACTTGGCAAAATATATTCCTAACACATACATTAAAAAAAAAAAAAAGGTTTCTAGGCAACATATTGGGAAAATGTTGTGGTGAATATTCTGTATCTTTTCTAAAACACCGCTTCGAGCTTCTGTACCGGGAATTCCGGAATTCCGATCGCTTATAAAAGTCATAGCACACCTGTCCTCAACGAGCCGGTCGATTTGACACCTCATTCAGGGGTCTAGGACAAAAGCTGCAGGAAAAGTTACGCGCCGAAGTGTCCGGATGAAGAAGAAGAAGAAGTATGCAAGAGAACAATAATGTGCTTTGCAAGCACATTAATAATAACCTTTATTTTCTATAGCGCCTTTAAAAGAACATCTCAAAGCGCTTTACAAAAGCAAAATAAAAGCAACAAAAATACACATAATATAAAGATTAAAATTAAAGCAACAAAAATAGACAATAAAATAAGCATGATGTAAAATTACAATTAGTCAAATTAAAAGCTACCCTAAAAAAATAAGTTTTAAGCAGAGATTTAAAAGTGCCAAGAGATGTTGCTTGTCTTCTCTCAGTTGGTAATGAATTCCACAGTTTTGGAGCTAGTGAAGAGAAAGCCCTGATCTCCCGTCGATTTGTTCAATCTTTTATTTATTCTTTTCCTGCAATACTTTTGCAACATTAAATAAGTATGTACTAAAGTCACATAAACCAAAAAAAAATAACCACAAAGTTTGACTTTGAGGTTGAACTGCCAACCTAACTGGTGACATCCTCCCAGGACTGTCAGCTGAGTTAACCATTAAAAAGAGTGTTTAGTGCTGCAACTGAAACTCGTCTCTGTTTATCACTTGGGAATCTACAAACAGATTCAGATTCAGATTATTTTATTTAATACCATGTCAGCAATCAAAAGCTATTTTCATGGTAAAATTCAATTACAAAAACACAAATATCATATAAATGCAATAAAAACAGAACAAATATAAACAGCAAGTCATATTATACAATTTTTTTATTTTAATTAACAAACGATAAAAAAAATCCAAAACCTTTTTAGGCATAATGTCATTAAATATGTCTTTAAGTGAAGTAAGTTGATAAAAGATCATTCTGCTTGTGTTAAGTCCAGGACAATCTAATAAAATATGTTTGACAGATAAGAGAATCTTACAGAACATACATAAAGTTGGGTCTTTTCACCTTTAAGCAAAAAAAGCATGGGTCAATTTTTAATGTCCTTATTAAGAGCTTCGGAATCTACAAACATTGTCTGTTTTCCTGTCACAAACTAATGGGTAACTAACATGGATTAGCTGCGGTCGTTAACCAAGGACTAAAACAAACTGAACAAGAAATATAATGTCATAACATTCAGTATCATAAAACACATTCTCACCTGTGAAATGTAATCCCTTGCTGTCTGGTTTTTAGATTTCTTTCGTTTGAACAACCGAATGCAGCACAGAAGTCCGGCATCGTGCATGAATTTGAGGTAAAGGAGCACCGTACAAAGATGGCAGCGGTTTTGCGACATCTAATGTATAGATATCTATGGGGATACATGACCATGACCAGGGGCGGTTCTAGGATTTCATCTTTAGGGGGTTTTAGTCCTCAGTGAGAATTTAATTATTAAAACTATTATTTAACTATTATATATTATATGACTACATAGTAAGCCAAAAGTTATGCTATTATTTAAAATGGCAAAAGTGGACACCAAAATTTTATGCATGATGTAATGATGTCAGTCTTGAATCAGATCAGTTCATGTATGTGTGTACATTCTCTACAAACAGTGTGTCTAATGAATGTAGTCATTAATAAACAAACATTCCCAAGACATTTTGCGGCTTTCCGTAGATTAACACAGATAAACGCCTCCAGCTCTGACTGCGCGTGCCTGAGCTTCTCCTTTTTTTTTTTTTTTTTTTTTTTTTTTTTTAATTAATGCCATAAACCAACAATACAATGAGATATATTATTTAAAGTACAAATACACAGCAACTAAAATAAAAGAAACAACAATGCCAGAGGACAAGAGCAAAATTATAACAAACAAAAGGAAGAGGAAAAGGGTGCTACCCTATACATCATATCTGCTTACAATATTATAAGCTCGAATTGCCTTTTTGCTTCGACAATTACCCAAAACAGAACAATACAGTTTGAAATCATTTATAAAGCAAAAAAAATTTGGTTTGGAGTCAGACCACTTCATTTTATGAATGTGAAATTTTCCCATTAATAATAACAATTGTATGAAATATGCCTTCTCTTTTTCAATCCCATGATCATTAAAGTGTATCATTATATCGAGTCCACTCAACTGTAATTCAATGTTCAATTTTTTCTTAATTAAATTCTCCAACTCAATCCAAAATATTTTTGTATGTAGGCAATGGAAAAACAAATGAAAAATGGTTTCCTTTTCACGTTTACAGAAATTACAGGAGTAATCAATATCTAATTTAAAACGTTCCAGCACATGCTTTACCGGGTATATTCTATGCATTATTTTAAAAGAGACTTCTTTTACTTTATTATTAACGTAGAATTTATCCACCGTTCGCCAAGCTTTACGCCAATTCACATCCCCAAACACAGAAGACCAGAAAAAACGAGCTGGAGGATAAACAATATTATTAAGTAAATTCCTAATATAGTTATTTGAGACTCTATTTTGTAAAATATTCGTATTACCAATAAATATTGTACCCTTGATGTCTGTAAAATTTAGATCTTCCTCCTGTAATGCATTCCTCAGAAGTATCAATACTTTTTGCGGAATTGCATCCATTACAACAGCAAATTCTTTAGGTCTAACTGGTATTTTAAATTTATTCAAAAATTCTCTATATGTCAATAAATTTCCATCATTATTCAAAAGCTGACTAACTAATATAATATTGTTTTCAACCCAGTATTCAAAAAAAAGAGATTTATTTTTATATAAGATGTCTTTGTTGTTCCAAATATAATATCTCCTAGGTGAAAAGTTATGCTTATAGGCCAGTGTCCATGCCATGAGAGCTTGTTTATGAAATTTTGCAAGCTTAACCGGTATTTTGTCGATTGAATAATTACACTTTAATAAAAATGAGAGGTCACCCAATTGCTTAAATACATAGTTGGGAAAGGAGTTCCAAATACTGTCTTTATCTTTTAAATATTGAATAAGCCAATTTATTTTAAATATTTTGTTTAAAGCATCATAACTCAACACTTCTAAACCACCATGATCTTTGGAATTACATAAAATTTCTTTTCTCAGATAATGAGGCTTGTTTCTCCAAATAAAATCAAAAAGCATTCTATCTAATTGTTTGGTAACTTTGGGTGGAATGTCTAATGATAATGACACATATACTGATCTGGAGATTCCTTCGGCTTTTGACAAAAGCACCCACCCCTGAATTGACAAATCCCATTTGTAAACACATATTAAACTTCTTATTTTTTTGTTAATAATTGGATTAAAGTTTAAACTATTACGCAGATACTCATCCTTACATATAACAACTCCTAGAAATGTTACTTGATTTGCAATTGGAATATTACAAAGATTGAGTAAATTACAATCTTTAAGAGGAAACAGAACTGACTTATTCACATTCATTCTTAGTCCTGATACACCTGAAAAATCTTTTATGCATTTCACTGCTTTACTGATTTCATTCCTATCTTTCACAAACAAGGCAGTGTCATCTGCAAATTGACACAGCTTAAATGTTTTTCCTAATGTTGTAATTCCTTGAAAATGTCCTTTTTTGATGTGAAGAGCCATTATTTGTGTTGCCAATAAAAACAAAAAGGGAGAGATCGGACATCCCTGTCTAATCCCTCTATTTATTTCAAATCTTCCAGATGTCCCCCTTGCTAATTTCACAGAACTGGTACATCCTTTGTATAGAGTTTTGATAGCTTTTTGAAAATAACAGCCAAACCCAAAAAAGTCAATTGCTTTAAATAAAAAGTTGTGCTCTATGGTATCAAATGCCTTGTGAAAATCAATAAAAAAGATAAAACTATCATCTAAGACATATTCATTGTAGTCTATCATATCTAGGATTAATCTAATATTATTACTAATGTGCCGTCCTTGAATAAATCCAGTCTGTTCCTCATCTATAATAGCTTCCAATCCAATTTTCAGTCTTTTGGCAAAAATTAAAGCAAATAGTTTGGCATCATTATTTAATAGACTAATGGGCCTCCAATTTTCTAGATATAAAGTATTTTTATCTGGTTTTGGAATTAATGTAATAACGCCTTGTCTTAAAGAAGTGGGCAACTCCCCCTTTTCAACAGATTCTATGAAGACAGCCAACAAGAAGGGAGCTAATTTATCTCTAAACATTTTATAGAACTCACTAACAAGTCCATCATCACCTGGAGAACGATTATCTTTGAGGCTGCCTATACACTCTTTAACTTCCTCTAATCTTAAATTACCGTCACAAAACAATTTAAAATCATCACCAATAACTTTGGCCTTGTCTTTAACACTATCCAGAAAGTCATTCAGATCAGGAGACACAAATTTGGAAGTATACAGGTCTTTATAAAATTGAGTAACAAACTTTGATATCTTATTCCCATCCTCTGTAACTGTATTATTAAATAACAACTTGCTTAAAGAAGTCAATTCACCATTCCTTTTCTCCAAATTAAAGAAATACTTAGTATTTTTTTCGTCCTGTTCCAACCATTTATGTCTTGACCTGATAAAAGCCCCTTCTGCTTTTTCTTGATAAATGCTATCCAATTGTACTTGTAATGCTGATATATCCATTAAATCCTGTGCAGTCAAATTAAGTTTACTAGACAGGTGCATTATTTCTTTTATAACACTATATTCTTTTTGTCTTTTAACTGAAGCAATATACTTACCCATTGAAATAGCCAAGTTCCTAATTTTGTATTTCATTATTTCCCAATGTTTCCCATAAACATTCGTTATTTTAGCCTGAGACCAGTGCTTATCTATTAACTTTGATACCATCGTTTTAAAATTATCATCATTTAATAACTTTTTATTCAACTTCCAATAACCCCTTTTTAGTTTAAATTCAGCTGGACCATGCATATTAATCAAAATTGATATACCCTTATGATCAGTTAAAACTGACGGCTCTATGGAAACAGTCTGGACATACTGATCCAGTTCATGTGATATTAGGAAAAAATCAATGCGTGACTGTTTGGAATAATCTTTGTTGCTCCATGTATATATTCTCTTGTCTGGATTTTTGAGGCGCCAAATGTCAACTAAACCTATAGGGGCACACACATTCCTAATTTCACAACTAGTTTCATTGCTTCTCGATGGCCATCGATCCATAACTTCATCAAATACACTATTGAAATCACCCCCCCATACAATTTTTGCCAAGGGAAATTTATTTTTAATTTGCTTCAGATTAATTTCGATATTTGTGAAAAACGTTTCATTCAGCCGTCTATTATTAGTGGCATATGAATTTACAAGTGTGTAATGAGTTTGATCAATGTTAACATGTATTATTACCATTCTTCCTAAACTATCAATTTCGTGGCTAAGAACCTGTCCCTTGAACTTTCCCTTTAGTATAGCGACCCCTGCAGACCTAGTGCTGAAATGAGAAAACCATATGTCATTTCCCCATTGACTTCTCCAAAACCTTTCATCTTCCTTACAAGAATGTGTTTCTTGAACGAAATAAAAATCGACACCCTTTCCTTTACAATACAAAAATAATGATTTCCTTTTCAAAGGATCACGTAAACCTCTGGCATTAATCGAAAAAACTGAAATAGACATGAAAACTTACACTTGTCCTTTTTATAACAAAAAATAAATTCTTAAACTAGGGTCTTTAACTTGCTGTTGTTGCATAAATATCTTCTATATAATCCGCTGCAACATATAATAAAAATGTAACCGTCAGTGCGTAAATGCAGATTATCTACCGTTACATATGAACACTTTTTCAAACATTTTTAAGTAGATTATATAGGTGCCATTCTTAACATAACTGCAACTTGTTACCAATATAGCCTACATAAGTAGGCTATTGCTTACTCGAAAATAAGGAAATTTGCTTTCTCCGATCAAAAATGTTCCAGTTAACGAGACCTTAGTTAACTCGAACCTCTTTCTTATCTATGTAAGCCTTATCACCTACAAAGTATGCTCTCTTTCCCTCTTTGCGTGCATTTTCTACAAGAGGCCATAACTTGATACGTGCTTCTTTGTCTGCAGCAGTCAGGTCCTCTTTGAAGCGAAGATGCTTTCTTTGTAAATATTCATTAGCTTTGGCAAATCTCCACACTAAGTCTCTTGCCGTCCGTGAAAGAAACCTGATGATGATTGGTCGCGATGAGACGTTGTTCTTCATCTCTGGAGGTTTGCCGATCCTATGGACTATATCGATGGCACCCGTCACAAGCGTGCACTCGGCTACTGGAAGGATCTCTCTGCATATTTCTTTCACAACCGCTTTAACGTCTTCCTCTGATTTCTCAACGACTCCGTAAAGGCGCAAGTTCCATCGCCTGTTATATCGCTCAGCATCATTCAGCTTCTGTTCCATTACTTGAATCTTTTTTTGAAATTCCACACACTGTGTTTTGAGACATGCATTGTCCTTCTTTAAATCAGCGATTTCTTGATAGCAGTACTCAAGTGACTTTTTAAGTCCTTCGATTTGTAGAGTGTTTTGTTTGACTGCCATATCAATTTGATCAGCTCTTTGATCAATTTTGGCCGTCAGAACGCGGATAATGTTCTCTTGCATTTCAGCCAAAGACGGTTCTTTCTCCCCATCATTCTTAACTTTCTTTGGTGGACGTTTCTCTGGAGTATTGGGGTTGGTGTTACAGGTACCCCCTTCAGACGCTTTACAGGCATAAGAATGAAGATCCCTACGACACCTCTTTTCTTTCGTTGATTCAGTCTCCATCTCCACAGAGTCCTCCATCTCCATAATCCGAACACAAAACAGTTGTTAAAAGTCTCCAAATGCCTGTGCTTCTCCGTTCAGATAAAGCAGACAGCTGATGACGCACTTTTGAAAGACTACAACGCACGCGCGTAAAAGCAAAGTAAAAAAAATCGCTCTTGGATCAAACTGATAAATAATTTTCTTTCCCATTGACGACATGTCATGCATTTTATCGTAGTTTTTATTTTTGAAAGTAAAAATTATACTTAAAGTTTTAGGGTGTCTGAGATCACAGACAGGGGGCTGGAGACCCTAAAGAAGGTCTAGAACCGCCCCTGACCATGACCATTTTGATTTTGGATCTTTCCTGTTAAAATTCTCAGCTACGACTAACTTGTGTGTAACTTCACTTTTATTTGACACACCTGTATCATCTACAGGGCTCTCAAGTTTTAAAGACAGGTAAGAGTGACATTTTAAATATCTTATTTTATAAATCTTCCTAAAGTGATATGAAGAAGAAACTAAGACTGAAAATGGGATCCAGGCTGACACCAGTTAGTGTGATTACTATTAAGTCATTACTTCTCTGTGCTATAAATACAGTACTTCCTCCTTCTAAAGCTCTGAGGTCATGTTAAACCATACAGTGCCTACAGGGGGCAGCACATATTCAAAAGCTTTCAGTAATCCTGTCCAAAAATAAAGCTCTGGGAACAAAATGTGGCGTGTTTTAAACGCAGAATATAAGTTAGTGGTGAACTGTAAATAATATACTTCAGTGATACTGACGGAAAGGACAAAGGAAAAATTAGTGGGGAAACTGTTACTATGGCTTCTGAAACTACTTAATATTTCAGCAGAACTCAGGACTCTTCACCTGCACCACTGTAAGTTTACGCCTTCCCTGTACAACAGAATAAACTGTACATTAAACAGAAAGAGTTTAACTAGACAAATAATAAAACTCCCTAACAAATCATTAGATTAGATATCTATCTATCTACTGTATCTATCTATCTATCTATCTATCTATCTATCTATCTATCTATCTATCTATCTAAATAACAATAAATGTTGATCAAAAGTGTAGGATGTGGCTTCTTATGTTTTGGCTTCAAAAAGTTAAGTTGTAATGTATGTAATTTGCAGTGTGTACTTCATCACAATGGTGTGTGTGTGTGTGTGTGTGTGTGTGTGTGTGTGTGTGTGTCAAGTTTTGACGACAGTTAAGAGTGACATCTCCAACCCCCCCCACCCAAGCACAACAATACCCTTTTCACCACCTTCTCTGGTCCAGCATCCTGTAACCTGGCCGTTTTAGGGGGTTTTCCTCTCATGGCGAATGACAGAATGCTTAGTTGCCTTTTAGTTGACATCTTTGAAAGAGACAGCGGTGTGGACAGATACATTTTGGGTGCTGTGGCTTATTAAATATATGATAAATAGTCAGTTTTTCTGCGTGAAAAATACAATGTGTGGTGGGAGAACATGACAAAAGACAGAAATGATGGACTGTCACGTTAATGTGTGACACTTGAGAGCCCTGCATCTATAATAACTTCCCTTCTGTTGAAGGATATGAATCTCAGGCCCTCCTGCACTCTATCAGGTCTTTTGTTTTTGTATTCTTGATCTTTAAGTCGTCATCATCAGTTTGTGTCTGTTGTTCAGCCGTGTTCTGCTTATTAAATTTCATTAGTCTGTGTTTAGACACATTTATAGTCTTTGGATTATAGGGCTGTCCTTTTTATACCCCAGGAATATTCCTTTCTCACATCTAGGGTACAGTTTCTATTAATCATGTTTGTACACACAGCATTTTGATCCGAAATCCCACATCTTTGTAAGATACAGAGTTTGACCACAAGGTGGAAGCAGAGCATAACGTAAATCATGATCAGACATCCAGGCATTTTATTTGTGAATCTTCCAGAAGTTTTTTCCTTCCTTTTACCTGAACAATGATCAGTTAATTAGACACAGATTCACATGTAAACACACATGTTTTTAATGAACAACCTCCAAAGACACACAAAATTATTAGCAGAGAACATTAATAACAAACAGTGACAGTTGTTCTAGTTATTGTAGAGGTTTGTGGTTTGTTCTCAGTGTTCAGCTCTCCATCTCACACACTAAAGGGGAAGTGGTGATGGACGACTACACTGTAAAATCATAACTTCATACTTTTACACAAGTCCTGTGAAATTTACTAAACTCTGCATCAAATCTAAATGTTACGGCAAAGACACAAATCTCCAGATGTAGATAATATAAAATCTTATTATACTCATTTAAAATTTCACATATAAGAATGAAACCTGTGACATCATGGCTAACTGAGGGTGTACAAACTTATACTCAGTTCAGTCTTCAGTTCTAATAAACTTTACTGAAATTACACTCTAACTTGTTAGAATTCTTAGATCTTGTAAATGTAATTTAATCAAACAAAGAAGAGAGAATTTTAAACCTTATTTCCACTAAATAGAACTGAAAATGCCGTTTCATATCAATCACACATCTCCATTGGTGAGAGAAAAGTGTGTAGTGAGCGTGTAGAGACTGAACACACTGAGACAGGATTTCCGCCCAGCGCTCTGATGAATGTGGGACAGTAAAGACGCTAAACTAACAGTAAGGGAAGGTTGTGAACAGCAGCAACACAACTGCACTGAACACAACGTTCTTCACTGATAATGACCTTGAGGAGAAACAGAAACATGCTGCTGAATATTGTAGCAGAAATCAGGACTCTTAGGATTCTTCTTCTCCTGCTGTGCTGTAAGTTTGTGTTTTTCCTTCACAATCACACATCACATTATAGTTTGTGAGTGAAATGATGAAGCTGAAGCTGTGATGCAGGTTTACTGTGTGAAGCTGGAGACGAGACGGTCACACTGCAGGAAGTGGAAGGAACCACTATAACTCTCCATACAGGGATAACTGGGATTCAGAGGGATGCTCATATAGTTTGGTTTTATGGACCTGAGAAAGCAAAGGAAAAGATATTGAACAGTCAGGTGTTTAAAGGAGAAACTGTTACAGACATCAGTGAGAGATTTAAAGAGCGACTGCAGCTGGACCGAATCAGTGGAGCTTTAACCATCAGGAACATCAGCAGAACTGATTCTGGAGTTTATTTATTACAAGTCATCACTGACCATCTCTCATCTAGGACTTTCAATGTCAGTATTTATGGTGAGTAAAAGTGTTTCATGTCTCCTTCATGTCTGTGTTCAGTCTCATAACTTCATAATTACACTGAGACACCTAGGAGTCATGAGGAATAAAGTTCTTGGAATATGATTGGTGGAAAAATTCAGGTAAATGATTTTATCACTGGAATTTCTGAAAGCAAATTCTGTTGCATAATCAGAAAAAACATTCATTCTGCTTTAGATGATTAAAGTGTTTTTGTTTCTTAGCTCCAGTATTAACTCCAGTAAAAAGAAATCAAAGAAAAAAACAAAGTGGGATTTTCTGATTTCTTTATAAACTGTACAGCAGTGAAATATTCTGCTGGACTAAAGTCTGCACTTATTAGAAAAAGTTCATACCAAAGTCACCGCTGTACTTCACTTGATAAACCTTATACTGAAGATTAAAAGTTAAAAACACTTCTGTAGTCATAAAAACACTGATACTCGTATGTCGTCTCAGGGAGTTTTCCTTCACCACTGTCACCTCTGATATGTTCATAAGGAATCATATCTTCATCAGGATTTCTGTAAAGCTGCTTTTTAGCAATGTCCACTTCATAACTAACTAATGCTAACGTACCTAAAGGTTTCACATAAATACTGACGAGTGTTCAGTGTCCATGTGTTTTTAATGAACAACCTCCAAACACACAGAAAATTATTATTAGCAGAGAACAGAAATAACAAACAGTGACAGTTGTTCTAGTTATTGTAGAGGTTTGTGGTTTGTTCTCAGTGTTCAGCTCTCCATCTCACACACTAAAGGGGAAGTGGTGATGGACGACTACACTGTAAAATCATAACTTCATACTTTTACACAAGGCCTGTGAAGTGGCTTATAACTTTACAACGTTATAATTTAATGCACTGAACACAACGTTCTTCACTGATAATGACCTTGAGGAGAAACAGAAACATGCTGCTGAATATTGTAGCAGAAATCAGGACTCTCAGGACTCTTCTTCTCCTGCTGTGCTGTAAGTTTGTGTTTTTCCTTCACAATCACACATCACATTATAGTTTGTGAGTGAAATGATGAAGCTGAAGCTGTGATGCAGGTTTACTGTGTGAAGCTGGAGACGAGACGGTCACACTGCAGGAAGTGGAAGGAACCACTATAACTCTCCATACAGGGATAACTGGGATTCAGAGGGATGCTCATATAGTTTGGTTTTATGGACCTGAGAAAGCAAAGGAAAAGATATTGAACAGTCAGGTGTTTAAAGGAGAAACTGTTACAGACATCAGTGAGAGATTTAAAGAGCGACTGCAGCTGGGAATAAACTGGGAATACAGCTGTGGAATAATCCTGGAAAAGGATCTTCTACACTGAGTGAGAATTCTGCTGATGACCTGCTGTTTAAATGTCTGAGCAGATAAGAAGTAGAATTAAACAGTGGCTTTCATTCTGCTTCATGTGACTAAAGTATTTAATGTGTTTGTGTTTTTAGCTCCAGTATCAACTCCAGTAATAACAAATCAAAGAGGAATCCAAAGTGTGATTTCCACAGAGTCGTGTTTCCTCCTGTGTTCTGTGGACAATGGAGAAGATGTGAAGTTATTCTGGTTCAGAGAGAATGAGAGAATCTCCATCACCAATAACACAGATCTCAGTGTTCCCCTCAATCTCCCACTTCAAATACAACACAGTGACACTAACACTTACATCTGTGTGTCTGCAAACCCTGTCAGCAATAAAACAACTTCTCTCAACATCACACAGCTCTGTTCTCACATCTCAGGTACGTCAGTGAGTCTAAACTCTCATCACTTTACTGTAGTTAAGAAAAGAATAATGAATATTCATGATGGAGTGATCTGATTGGTCAGATATATTGTTGATTATATCATAATATTCACAGACAAATCTGATGGTTCTCCTTCACTGCTTCCTGTCCTGATATCAGCTGGAGTTTTCCTGCTACTAATACTAACAGGATTTGTGTGGGTTTGGCTAAAAAGAAAAAACAACAAGGTCAGAAAATGCATCTTTCTGTTCTGGTGTTTAGTTTAGTTTGTACATTTCCCATGTTCAAGACAATGAATCTGATTTCTTGTCTTTAGCTCCTAAAGAAACTTGAGGAAGTGACTTTCACTGAGGTGACAATTCCAGCTCACATTGCAGAGAGAGTTAAAAAGGTAAACATCCAAATCAAACTGTTCAAATAATCATGATGTGAACTGTTTTAGTGAGTTTAACCTTAAAGAAAAATCACAAAGTCTCAACCTGATTCAGATACTGAAATATACTGCTGTGTCTTACAGGAAGAAAAGTCCAGAATAACAGATGATCAAGAGCTGAATACCTTCGTGATGTACTCAGCTGTGGAGACACTGACATAATTCAGTACATACTTATTTATCAAAATGATCTTTACATGATAATTAATCAATTTCTTTTATAGGTCGCTGATCTATAATTAATTTTTATTTAATAACATTTGAATAGTAGAGTTTGGATTAAAATAATTAACATTTTCGATCTGTGTACTTCAATAAACTACAAATAAAAACAGTTTACTCTTCAAGTAGGATTTTTGTAATTAGTTTATTTATGCAACACTGTTATTGCTGCTATGTGCAATACCAACACTGACCACAAGGTGGTAGCAGATAAGAAAGCAAATCCTTATCATGAGCATGTATAAATATTATTATGTTGGCTTCTCAACATTCTGTTTTTCTATTTAAGCTTAGACAAAAATTTATAAAATTTAATGCGGCCTAGAGCTTTCGAACCACATGCACCAAATTCGGATATGTTGTAGACGCTGGTCTGAAGTTTGTTGCTGTTACTTTTCTAAGCGATCCGAGTACTGGTACTTCCGGTACCGGGTCTCAAAATGGCCTTTTTTCCCATAGACTCCCATTATAAAATTTGGAGGTTTATAACTCGGCAAGCTTTCAAACTATCTACACCAAACTCGGCCAGCTCCTTTAGGGTGATATATAGGGTGAAACAAACTTTTAAATCGGTGTACTGACTCGCCTTTCGATTGTGCCCCAGCCCCGCCCCCAAAATATGCAAAATCAAAAAGCTTTTTACAACATGGATATGTGACATATCTGTAGGGACCTTTAAAAATGTGCTTTGTTTTCAATGTTTTATAATGCCAATTTATTTATTTTATTTCTTTTTCAAACTATAATATTACATGCAGCATTGTTTTATTTTTCAGATATGGGTTTGTTTTATATAGTCAATTAATGGGTTAAATGTGAATATTATTGTTGGCCAATGACTGTTGAGGGAAAGGTAAAAGGTCATGTAATGACAACTTACAGGTGGAAAAGAAAGGGGAGGAGCAACGCACATGGCGAGAAGAGACGTGCAGGCTGTGTGTGCTAAGGAAACGGCAAAGTTAGCATCTGTGGAGACTGAGAATATTCGTTGAAGTATTACGGCCCAAAGTGTAACGAAACTGTATTCATTTTAGTTTATTGGATTCTTCTCAATGTTCGACGTTATTTTCATTTTTGCTGACTGTTGTAGCATCTGGTACAGGTCATTTAGTTTTCCAGTTTACAATTTATTGAGGGTCTGCATTCCACAGTGTCACACACACTCAACTGGCTCCAGAATGGCTGGATCCTACACAAAGACCAGATAACCTCATGCCGCTTCTCTGATTGAACTCATAGGGGCCCTCAACTAGAAAACACACACACACACACACACACACACACGCACCCACCTACAAACGCATACACACACACACACACACAACACAATGGGACATTCATTTTACTAATAAAACAAGTAGATAAGATACTCTAAGATTCTTATTCTTATAACCCTGTTGTAATGTGTTTCTTCTGTTAAGGCTTGCCTGACTTAAAATTATTTGCTCCTTACTTTCCTGACAAGGATGTATTTTATTTAGGTATCAGAACACGACACTGGATTAACATCAGTTATACTTTGATTACCGATCCTGGCATGTTAATGTATACCTGTTCTAATGCTGTATGTCCTTTTAAGGTCTGATGTCAGGATATATACAACATTAGCTGTTTTTCACTTCCCTAATGCAAATGCATTTTTGTTTTGTGTTTCGTTTTTGTTTCTTTCTCCTGTATCAGAACGCAATATCGTAGTAACATCAGTTACACTTTGATTACTGATCTGTGTGTATAATGTACCGCTGCCTTTATACCGTCATTCCGCTTCATGTTTAGTATTCAAATGACCACAAAATTATTGGTTACTCATTTTTCAAACAATGGTGTATTTTATTTGAGCACGAAAGGCGCCATACCGTCTTAATACACCTTGGATAAAACTTTAAAGTCATCTAAAAAGTTTTATAGCTAAACTACGCCCACAGACACCTGAAACAAACTGAGTTTTTCCCTCCGAAATCCGGGCCGTAGTATTGGCCATCTACCCAAAGATGGGTGGAGTTCAGGACCTTTAAAATGTCACAAACACCACCAATCCTTGGTCAGATTTTCGGAACAGCTTAGAGACGACTCCTTCTTCCTTCAAAGAACTTCAAGCAAGCTTCACTTCCCAGAACCATCTTCAGGAAGAAACGTCTGACCCCATCCTGACTGAGATTTCTCCGTTACATCCAGACTCTTGTGCTGCAAGCCAATGCGAGTAACCGTTTCCTCTACCAATCAATTTAGATGCGTATTTTAAGTAGGAGTCTCGCATTGAATCGTAAGGTAAATTTAAGTTTCTGTGACGATTTTCCAGTTAGGGTGTGATTTAATTTTGGAGTCTAAGCTTGCCATTCCTTTCCTTCCTTTGTAATTTCTTCTTTTTCAGTCTCTTCCTCCCTTTCCCCAATTTCAATTTCTTTTGTGTATTTTATTTTCATCTTTGTTTTCTCTATTTCTTTTCTTTGTCTGTGTAGTTAGTTTTATGTTGTGTTTGTCTCATTCATTAAATGCCATATTTTTGATTTTTGATCAACATTTAAAAAAAAAAAACATTTTCATTGTAACTTTGAACAAATGTTTTAAACTTACTTCAGTCCTTATCTCTGTGGTGTTCTATGTAGCTCCCTGGTCCTGTCTCATGTCACTGTCTATTGTGTCAGATATATATGGATGAAATGACAATAAAAGCTTCTTGACTTGACTTGACTACTTAAAAAAATGCTGTTACCAATAAAACCATTCAATATGTTTGGTTCAAATGAGTAAGATTTTATTTTTCTTAAAAAGAAATGATTTGTTTAAAATGATCCACAGATCCATATCCCTTTAACTGGCCCCACCCCAATATTAACCAATCAGGATCTTACACACCAGTTGGCTTTAGAAGTCAGTGGTGAGAATGTGACTTAGCAACACATTAGATACCACGTATGCCTTGTTGTATTCTATTCTTGTTATATTCTGTCTATCTCTTCTCCTTTCTCATTTATTTCTTCTCTCAGTTTATTTATTGTTTCATCTTTCTCCTCAATTTCTTCTCTCAGCTCTTCTAGCTTTTGGTCCCTGTTATCCAGTTTCTGTCTCTTTTTATCAATCTTCTTATCTTTCTCTTCTAGTTCCTCCTTCAGTTCCACTATCTCTTCATCCTTCTCTTCTAGTTCCTCCTTCAGTGCCTCTATCTTTTCATCCTTCTCTTCTAGTTCTTGTTTCATTCTCTTAATCTTTCTGTCTTTCTTTTCCAGCTTTAGTCTCTGACTCTCGATCTTCTTTTCATGTTGGTCGAGTTCTTCTCTGACTTTTTCTAAAATGTTTTCCTCGTGTAGTTTTTCTCTCAAGATGTCCAGGGTGTCCATTTTTCAAAAAGAATGCACACTGAGCGAATGTCCTCCTGCACTGTTCAGAAGAAGCAGTCAGCAACAGAAATATAGAGTTTACAAGAATGAATGATTTTTTTGTTGTATGTAAGCACTCACCTGATTAAACACCACACAGTTTTTCAGTTAATTTTAATTTTACTGGCTGTGCAAACAGAATATGTGTGTGGAAGGTTTATTTTCTTCCTATGAATTTGTTGGCACAGTGTAGATTAAAATCCTATGCAAATTAAAAATGCAAAGCATTCATTCATTCATTCATCTTCTACCGCTTATCTGAGCTTATCTCGGGTCACGGGGAGCCTGTGCCCATCTCAGGTGCCTTCAGACATCAAGGCAGGATACACCCTGGATGGAGTACCAACCCATCACAGGGCACACACACACACACTCTCATTCACTCACGCACTCACACACTACGGAAAATTTTCCAGAGATGCCAATCAACCTACCATGCATGTCTTTGGACCGGGGGAGGAAACCGGAGTACCCAGAGGAAACCCCCGAGGCACGGGGAGAACATGCAAACTCCACACACACAAGGAGAGGAGGGAATCGAACCCCGACCCTGGAGGTGTGAGGCGAACGTGCTAACCACTAAGCCACCGTGCCCCACCCAAATGCAAAGCAAGTTACATTTTTAAATCTCTCTCATGCTTCTGGTGAAACTTGACATCTGCATCATCAAGACTCTAAAAGACGTTCCTCAGAACTACACAGATTTCCACCTCATCTCAGTAAATAAATCTGCTCCTGGAAGAACTGGATTTTATTAGAGAACATTCCTAAACAAACATCATGAATTTTTTTAAAGGTAAAAGTTCTTTAAAAAAAAGTAAAAAAAAGTTCTTTAAAAGTAAAAGTTAGTGTTCAGGTAAAACGGGGTTGGGGGCACGGTGGCTTAGTGGTTAGCACGTTTACCTCACACCTCCAGGGTCGGGGTTCAATTCCCACCTCCGCCTTGTGTGTGTGGAGTTTGCATGTTCTCCCCGTGCCTCAGGAGTTTCCTCTGGGTACTCCGGTTTCCTCCCCCAGTCCAAAGACATGCATGGTAGGTTGATTGGCATCTCTGGAAAAATTGTCCATAGTGCGTAAGTGAATGAGATTATGAACAGCCGCTACGTTAATTCCTCTCCACTGCTTCTCTCTTTCTACCGATGACGAGGCATCCAGAAATTGTACCAGCTCCAATTGTCTTCCGTGTGATGAAGATTTTGGATCTCCACTGAGATGAGGACGACTCTGTGAGGATCCTGAGACATCTAGAGATCTACCAGCTCCAGTTAGACTCTGCTATACTAAAGAGGAGATGTGAACTCCATGTGGTCTTTTACACCAACACAACATTTATCAGACTGTATATTTATAATCACACCCCCAGTGTCACCCAGATGAGGATGAGGTTCCCCTTTGAGTCTGGTTCCTCTCAAGGTTTCTTCCTTTACCATCTAAGGGAGTTTTTCCTCCCCACAGTCACCTGAGTCACCTCAGACTTGCTCATTAGGGATAAATACAAACACATTTAAATATATCTAATATTAATCTTGAGTTTTGCATTCAATTAATCTTTATATTATACTTTATAATAACATTTTGTTCTATGTTTATGTTCTGTAAAGCTGCTTTGAGACAATGTCAATTGTTAAAAGTACTAAATACTCCAGTGTTGGGGGTTCGATTCCCGTCTCCACCTTGTGTGTGTGGAGTTTGCATGTTCTCCCCGTGCCTTGGGGGTTTCCTCCGGGTACTCCGGTTTCCTCCCCCGAGCCAAAGACATGCATGGTAGGTTGAGTGGCATCTCTGGAAAATTGTCCCTAGTGTGTGATTGCATGAGTGTGTGTGTGTGCCCTGCGATGGGTTGGCACTCCATCCAGGGTGTATCCTGCCTTGATGCCCGATGACGCCTGAGATAGGCACAGGCTCCCCGTCACCCGAGGTAGTTCAGATAAGCGGTAGAAGATGAATGAATGAATGAACAGGTGCAAGTCCAACCCTGTTTCTGAGAGTCTATCTTTACACAAAATTCAGCAACAATTTAAACAATAATCTGAATAATTGAGTGGAACTTTGATCTGCAGAACACACTTATTTATTACATCCATGTTTTAGCTCAGTTTCACAGGTATTAATATCTTTTATTGAGTATTACGACTTTGGGTGACTAAGTCTTTTCTTCTTGACACCTAAAGTCATCTGATTAAAAGAAAACTCCTATGGGAGTTTGTGTCTGTGATGAAGGTTCAATATGCTGACCACATGATGGTGAGGTCAAGTAGCAAGAGTGAGATTCTCCAACAGGTTTTAGGTTTTAAATCCATTTATCAATTTAGTTAACAAGAAACTAATGCTCTAGGACTGAGAAACTAAACTGTCTGGTTTCTAGTGGTAGGATTATCTTGTTACAGCAGATCTCTACACATACTCAGTGTAGCTTTATAAAAGAATGTGACAACTTTATAACAAAATTCAACAGAGAAACTAACAGAATAATTATTGAAGAAAAAAATCCCTCACCAGGATTAAACACCTTCAACTGATTGTGTGTGCAGAGAGGAAAGGGCAAAACAGAGCTAGGTAATCATTAACACGTTATTCTTGCATGGTTGGTTGAACCAGTGAATATTTGGACTCGTCATTTTTACTCGTCATCCTGTCACACTTGTTTTTTAGAGAGATGTGAAAATGACAGTCAGACTTGTTTAACTGGAAAGGTTTGTTTTTCTTCATACGGTGTCCACTTTTAATAAGATATTACACTGTGTGTGTGATTGTGTGTGTGTGTGAGTGTGTCTGTGTGAGTGTGTGATTGTGTGTGTGTGTGTGTCTGTGTGAGTGTGTGTGTGTGATTGTGTGTGTGTGATTGGGTGTGTGTGTGTGATTGTGTGTGTGATTGTGTGTGTGTGTGTGTGTGTGTGATTGTGTGATTGTGTGTGTTTGAGCTCATTCACTCCATAATTTTTTTTTTTCCACGTTTCCACATGGCTTTTGTGCTCACCAGAGGGCACCAAGTGCTCAATGTTCAAACTTCATCTCAGCATGGTTACTGTTTGCAGCAAAAACACAACGAGGTGAAGTAAACTGAACCATTAGACTCTCAACTTTCAGTATTTTCTCTCAGATGCTTTTTATTTTACAATTCTTTTATTTATTCAGTTTCAGAGTTTCTCCTTTCAGATCAGATGGACATTACTTACAGACACTGATTAGTCAGTAATAATAATAATTGGATCCTCAATCACATGCTAAATTATATCAAATAAGATCAAATCAGAAGCTATATCATGTACATGTATTTATCTCGGTGTCTACCTCAGACACATCAACCACGTTCCCAGAGATTTTGTACTTGAGAGAATTCCAGTCCAGCACATTCCCACGTACACCCAGGTCTTGATACTCATACAGCTGCTTAATCTGACCTGCACGCAGGACACTGTCCCACATGTGTACGTCTGTAATTTCACCCACGAAGCTCTGATTTTTGTCAAAGTTGCCCAGATACGAGTCAGGATCCTGTCCAAGAATAATAGCTCCACCTTGACTTACACTAAACCCGCGTTTGTAGATTTTCAGCATGGTGCGTCGTCCGTTCACCCAAAACGCGGTGGCTCCGGTTCTCGACTCCCAGGTGACACACAGGTGAGTGGGGACAACAGACAGCGGCGGTAGTTTAAACGTAACACTTTCACCACTGCTTCTCAGGTAAAGAGAGTATACTCCTTTCTCCTGCCACACGTTGAGCTCGTCAGCTTCATTAGTACGGTAAGCGAACAGGATGGTCTCACGGTCGTTAGGGAGTTCAGAGGCAACACGCATGCAAAGAGTGAAGGCCTGTAAATTCAGAGGTTTCTCTGAAGTGAGCTGCACATAGGCCGTGTCAGTCTCCTGAGGGAACAGGAACACATTACCTGTGTTGAAGGGGGAGACATGAAAAGATTATTTAAATATTAAATCCTTTTCCTTCAAGTTGGCAGTTATTAGGCCCCTCATTAAGAAACCTAATTTAGATCCTAATGAACTATCAAATTACAGACCTACAGTATTTCACACCTAACGTTTACAGTATGTCTAAAATACTAGAAAAGGTTGTGTCTGTTCAACTGAGCTCCTTCTTACAGGAGAACAATATCTAATGACTTGTTCTTAGCTTCGGACCAAGACTGAAGCATATATATCGAGAAAAGCAGAGGTCCTAGAACTGATCCTTGAAGGACCCCATGATTAACTGGTAATAAACTGGAGGATTCAGCATTTAATTCTACAAAATGGTATCGATCAGACAGGTAGGATCTAAACCAACTTAAAGCCTGTCCATGAATACCTGTGTAATTTTGTAAGCGATCTAGGAGAATGTTGTGATCTATTACATCAGACCAAATGCACATTATCATCCAGTGCTTGTTAATATTATGAACAGCAGCTACGTTAATTCCTCTCCACTGCTTCTCTCTTTCTACCGATGACGAGGCATCCAGAAATTGTACCAGCTCCAATTGTCTCCCGTGTGATGAAGATTTTGGATCTCCACTGAGATGAGGACGACTCTGTGAGGATCCTGAGACATCTAGAGATCTACCAGCTCCAGTTAGACTCTGCTATACTAAAGAGAAGATGTGAACTCCATGTGGTCTTTTATATCAATACAACATTTATCAGACTGTATATTTATAATCACACCCCCAGTGTCACCCAGATGAGGATGAGGTTCCCCTTTGAGTCTGGTTCCTCTCAAGGTTTCTTCCTTTACCATCTAAGGGAGTTTTTCCTCCCCACAGTCACCTGAGTCACTTCAGACTTGTTCATTAGGGATAAATACAAACACATTTAAATATATAATATTAATCTTGAGTTTTGCATTCAATTAATCTTTATATTATACTTTATAATAACCTTTTGTTCTATGTTTATGTTCTGTAAAGCTGCTTTGAGACAATGTCAATTGTTAAAAGTACTAAATAAATTTGAATTGAATTGAATAATGTAAGGGGGCACGGTGGCTTAGTGGTTAGCACGTTCGCCTCACACCTCCAGGGTTGGGGGTTCGATTCCCGCCTCCACCTTGTGTGTGGAGTTTGCATGTTCTCCCCGTGCCTCGGGGGTTTCCTCTGGGTACTCCGGTTTCCTCCCCCGGTCCAAAGACATGCATGGTAGGTTGATTGGCATCTCTGGAAAATTGTCCCTAGTGTGTGATTGCATGAGTGTGTGTGCCCTGCGATGGGTTGGCACTCCATCCAGGGTGTATCCTGCCTTGATGCCCGATGACGCCTGAGATAGGCACAGGCTCCCCGTGACCCGAGGTAGTTCGGATAAGCGGTAGAAGATGAGTGAGAGAGAGAGTGAGTGAGTGAATAATGTAAATGTAAATAATGTAATTTCTACAACAGTTTATAATACTGCAACCGAAAGCTCCTGAGGAATTAATGGGTCATGGTAAACTCCGAGTTCTGACCCAACACTAATTCCTTCCTGCTAAAGTCTTCAAATGATTGCTGATAAAGCCCAGGGGTCTCATTTATAAAACTGTGCGTAGGATCCCTACTAAAAGTTTACGTACGCCCAAAAGCCAAAAATGGCGTACGCCAAAAAAAATTCCGATTTATAAAACCGTGCGTATGCACTCCTGTAAGCAATGTTCCCTTTATAAATCACAGATCACCCCAGGGGCGTAGCCATCATTTAAAAAGTGGGGAGGACGAAATGTCTAGTGTTATCTGTTTTTTTTTTTTCCAGTTAACCCTTGTGTAAATGACAGGTTTTATTTTTAATCATGATTTTTTTAATCATGCTTTATATGCGTTATGATTATATATGATTATAAAACAGAAAGAAAGAAATAGAACAGCTTGCCACTGGGACAGTGCCCTTAAAAGGACATCTTTGTACCTTATTTACCTGCTCCTTATTATTAAAATGACATCTTTAATGTCACTATTCGTCGTCCTCGTCTCTGTCGTGTACATACAGTGACACATACTTGATATGATGTAGAATTGGCAGTTAAACATGCTGTAAAATCTCAGTTCAACATTATCTTTATTCTTATTTGAAGGGTTTGATAACACACTTGTTAAAACAAAAGACGTTATAAAAGAGTTTATATAACGTTTGTCAAAGCAGCTATTTTTCCTTCTAATCCTTTAAATTAAAACTTGCTAATTATTCAACAAGAGCAACAGGCAGAGTTACTAAACATTGTACAACACAATTCTGATACCATGTGCCAACTTACACTTGACATTTTTATAAAAAAGGAGTGAAGCGTTTTTTGCCCCTTTGAGCTCATCGTAACCCAACGCTGGACCGCAGGTGTGACTCGAGCTACAGTACTGGGGGCGCGTGATGATGACGTGACAAGTGAGTGACTGATTGCCGTGAACGTCATGTATAGACGATCTTAAACTTTCTTGTCTCTTTGAATTTTAAATCACGCTGCATTTATATACATTGCTCCATTAAAACCTCAACATGTGGTGAACACAACTCTCCACTAAAAAAGTGAAGGGGACGAATTTACTTTTTATAAAAAGTGCGGGGGACATGTCCCCCACGTCCCCCGCAGATGTGCGTACGTGAACCAGCCTCAAATCCCGCCCTGTACACGCCCATTTTTAACCATAAATAGTCAATGCAAATCACTGCGTGGGCACGAGAGTGGACCTCATTATAATGAGTTTCCTCTGCGCTCTGCGGGTTTAAGAATGGGGTGAAGAGCCAGCGTCTCAGGGGGTAGCCACTGTCGCCTGCAGGTTATAATTATATTAAAAACAACATTGTTATAATTATATTAAAAACTAAATTTTTACAGTTTCTACTTTTTAATATTGTTAAACTCACCAAGAAGCCAGCCATCATGTACTGCGCCTGCATTTAGTCTGTTCCCTACACTGTTATGTGTCAAGATAAAGGAATCATGTGTTGAACACAAAGTTGAGGATTACTTATAGTTTTTTTTATATAAATAATTTACCTGTCTGCCAATTCCCGCTGGAAACAGCCGGTTGCCAAGAACCCCAGAGTGGTGAGGACTTGGACTGGGATGGCATGGTTCCGGCGTGTTGCCCTCTGTAATACTGGACCCAATTCAGCACATAGATCTAAGAGCACAGCTCTAGGGAATCTAAATCGGCTTATTAGCCAGTCATCATCATGGGCCAGGAAATCATCATGGTCCCTGAAAACTCGTTCTCTCCTTATTCTGCCATTGGCGTAATCCTCCAACAGTGCCAGCAGTGCCATCATGAAGCATTACATACCCCGGTCACCGGAGGATTTATATGTTTCTAGTAATTAGACTGATCGTTAACACCTTGATAAAATCACAGAATTAATTTGTGGGTGAAAATTTAAGACGAAAATGTTATAGTGAACACATGCTTCTTCATGACGGTTTTGTAATGAACACCGTAATAGTTAGGACCGATGATGAGTAGCGATTGTGCTTCATGACTGTATTTGCAGACTTTGACATTTTATGATATATGTACATTAAGGAAAATATTTCGTTTTTACACTGTGTTCTGCAGTTCTCTAATAAAAGGGTATTTCATGCTATTCTGTATCACATGTAGTCGCACCATCTCCTCCTGCGCTCCCGTTGTGGACAATGTGACTGTAAGGCAGCGCTGATTATTCATTCATTCATTCATTCATTCATTCATTCATCTTCTACCGCTTATCCGAACTACTCGGGTCACGGGGAGCCTGTGTCTATCCTCAGGCGTCATTGGGCATCAAGGCAGGATACACCCTGGACGGAGTAGCGCTGATTATTATTATTATTATTATTATTTTTAATACAATTTGAATTACGTTTGGATTTTACTAGATGTATATAGCCTAAAACAATCGGCACAAATAACACTGTTGGATTTAATCTTCATGATAATGTGGATATAACGTATGAAATGGAGTGAAAATTAAATGTCATTAATTCTTATAATCGTTCTTCTCACATGTATTTTCTACAATCTAACTTCAGTTCACTACCTCACCATCTGTGTCGCCAATTCCCTTTGTCTCCAGAATGTGCGTACGCACGTCTCAAACTTTGCTTAAAGGTGCGCACGTTCTCCCGTCAAGTTTGTTTTTTATAGATCACAACCTTTGCGCGAAAACTGGTTTCCAGCCCCGTTTTGTGCGTACACACGCTTTATAAATGAGACCCCAGACCATACATGCATTGTGTAGAGATTATATGCTTTGTGTGTTTGGAATAAACGCTACACCTTCTGCCTCTGAGGGTTCCTTACACCATTATGTTTCACTGCAACTATTGTGTTTTTATGGTGTATTTACATCAAACATATCTTTTAGAATTATGGCTAAAACTGCTCATCAGAATAAAACACATTTTGTCACATGGTTGGCAGGTTTGGATTTTTTTCTGGAGAAAAGGCTTAAAATTCACTCAAAAAAGCCCAAGTTTTAATTGTAGAAAGAAAATAAGTATTTCTTTAAATAAGACTAAACAATATCAATGGATATGGTTCCATGATACAGCTGATATTATTGAAATTCATTTATCCCTCTCTCCTGATCAATGCCTTTCAATAAGTAAGATCATATACATTTATAAACTCCAACAAGATGTGAAGAACCTGGTACAAAACCAGCTGCTCTCTCTTTGGTGTTAATCAGATTTATTTAATTGATGACTTCTGTATAAGAAGAACTTTTGAATATGATTCATTCTGAGCACATTCACATGACACATTATTAAAAGTTCTGCCTTGTAACACAACCAGGTAATTGTAAGTTACCACCTTTAATGTCCTACAGCAACCAACAATATTCATATGAAAATAAATCAGAAATATTTTAAGAAAGAACGTGAATAAAAACTTACGTTTATGAGCTGAATCCAGAGCCGGAAGAAGCAACAGCACCACAAACACAGTCTTCATCTTACTGTGTGGCAGAAATTAAATCAATAATATATACATAGAAAAAGTATTACAAATCATTATATCTTCATTCACACACACACACACACACACACACATGCTGCTGCAGATATTTACATTTTCTTAATGAATACACATACACTGTCCCAACATTAAACCTGTGCTTCAGACTCAGGTTTTTCACACTCTATCAGATTCATCTGAACATCTCACTCATTCTCTCTCACTCATTTTCTACCGCTTTTCCGAACTACCTCAGGTCACGGGGAGCCTGTGCCTATCTCAGGCGTCATCGCACATCAAGGCAGGATACACCCTGGACGGAGTGCCAACCCATCACAGGGCACACACACACTCTCATTCACTCACACACGCAACCAATCAACCTACCATGCATGTCTTTGGACCGAGGGAGGAAACCAGAGTACCCGGAGGAAACCCCCGAGGCACGGGGAGAACATGCAAACTCCACACACACAAGGTGGAGGCGGGAATAGAACCCCCAACCCTGGAGGTGTGAGGCGAACGTGCTAACCACTAAGCCACCATGCCCCCTCATCTGAACATCTCTACAGGGTTTACTGTGATGATGGGAGAAGATGTATTGCAATCAAACTTTAATGAACAAAACTCATGAACAAAAAAAGTTTTTAGGCATTTCTTTATACAGGATACAAACAATGTGGTGTGAGAAGACTGAGAAATAATGTTTCATCTTAATCATCTAACATTTGTGTGTGATGAAGATGAACCGACTTTGGAGCTTGAGAAGGCAGATAACCAGTTGTATGTCTGAGTATTAATCTGGTAACACAGTAGTTTTTTCAGCTTTTGGTAAACGTTGTTTTCCCACAAAAGTTAACTCAGAACAGTAAACATTTCACAATTTGTCACTAGTGTAAACAGTTCGTTCAACTCTTCACTCAATAACATTGACATTTCTCATCGTGTGCTAAAAGTTGCCACATAACCTTCATATATCCTTCTCTGGAAAAGATTTTGGGAATTGTTTTGGAATTGTTGTAGTTTTTTTGGCTATATTTTATTCTAAATAACAAAGTATTAAGTATTAAACATGTGCAATAACAAAAATTTGGAAAAACTACCAATATTACCATATTACCATTTTATACATTTTGTTTTGTATATACTGTATATTATATTATGTCTCTATTCTTTTTATATATTTGCATTTTATTACTCTTTACAAATTTCCCCATTGTTGGACGAATAAAGGTATATCTTATCTTATCTTATAATCTGATGACCACCCAGTGATAACATTAGACCATTGTGCTGACTTAGATCACTAAAATAAACATTTTAAAATATTATGTTTCTTGATCCTTCAGTTTCTGGGACATTTTAAATATATTTCTGAAAAACTCCATTCTCAGTTCAGCTGTTGGTCTGTCTGTCTGTCCACATTTGTTAAGATTACTGCATTGTTAATTGTTACTGTTAATTACACTTTAAAAGTTTTTTATTTCAAATATAATATATCGACAAAGTAAAGTTCCTGTTCTTTACTTAAAAAGGTTTAAAACTAATGTGAGAGTATGTTGTTATAAATTATTAATACTTATTATTACTTTTCTTATAAAAAACTAAATATGAAATATTTAGTATTTAATATTATTTACTGACCAGTTATCTGAGTACAGTACTGTATGTAAATCAGTAATTAGAGCATTCATTATAAAAATACAGTGTATTGCTCTAGAACACAGTTTAATAGAGATGAAGTTTAATACAATAAAACAGCACAGTGTTAATGTTATATAATGTTAATGTAGGATATTTGCTAATTACACCATGGACTGTAGACACTGATTACAGCAGTATTCCTGTGACAATGTAAGTGACTGGAAACACAGCTGTCAGTATTTTACTGTAAAGTTTACCAACGTAGCCACTAATCTGATTTGGTTTTATTGTCATTACTGAAGCAATAATCTTAACACTGCAGTCTCCTGTGACAGAACTGAATCTTATGAAACAACACCACATTAACCAGGTTGTTATGCTACAATAACAGAATCCCAAATTGAACAAATACTTACTTTCTTTTGCAACACCTGCTGCATAAGAGAAACACAGCATGTGATGTGAAGGTCCAGAGATAACTACATCTATCTGGGGTGGGTAGATATCAGATCATCAGTTGCTGTGAGCTTGTGTCATATTTCACCAGTGTTAAAGTCTAAAAGGCTGATTATGAAACACAGATTTGTGAAGTGTTTCTAAAAGTCAAGTCAAAAATGATAATAAATTTGGTTCCACTTGCAGAAAGAACCAGAAAGAATCATCTTCAGTTAAAAGACGTTAAACTGACATTAAGTGTCTGGTTCAAAACTAAAGATTGTCTTAAATCAGCAGAAATCAGGGTGTGAATTTATAATAAATTAATAATAATAAAAAATAATAATTAAACATTTTTCAAATCTCAGACTAATCAAAATTTTACATTATTATAATGATATATATATATATATATATATATATATATATATATATATATATATATATATATATATACAGTACTGTGCAACAGTTTTAGGCAGGTGTGAAAAATGCTGCAAACAAAGAATGCTTTCAAAAATGGAAGTGTTAAACATTTATTTATAAATAACATTAGAATATATATATATATATATATATATATATTAATATTAATGTTAATATATATATTAACATTAATATTAATATTAATATAATTTCATCCTCCCCAGTATTCTTACCTACATATTGAATAAAGTTCGTCCCTTATTGGACCTAAATCAAATATTGCAATCAGTAATAGGTACAAAAGCTGAGTTATTTATAGAGGTTTGGCACTAAATTTTATTTGTATAGCACTTTTAACAACGGACATTGTCTCAAAGCAGCTTTACAGAACATAAGAAACATAATATGAGAAATTTATTATACAAAGATTAATACAATACAAAAGTATAAGATTAATTTTAGATTTATATTTAAATGTGTTTGTATTTATCCCTAATGACCAAGCCTGAGGTGACTGAGGTGACTGTGGGGAGGAAAAAGTCCCTTAGATGAAAGAGTGAGAAACCTTGAGAGGAACCAGACTCAAAAGTGAACTTCATCCTCATTTGGGTGACGCTGGTGCCATGTCTTGTGCCCTGTGTATTTGCCACATGTTTTTGCCATGCCTTGCTCCCACCTCTGCACATCTGTTCCTTGCTTCTCCCCAATTACCTTCCCTATTAAATCCTGTGGTCTTGCTTCTGTTTTTTTGGTTTTTTTTTTTTTTTTGCTGTGTTCTTCTTGTTGTGTGTCTCTGTGTCTTAGATTTGTTCTGTTTTTTTTTTTTTGCTTGTTTTGATTCTTGTTTTGTTGTTTTCTGTATTTTTGCTTATCTCCCCCCTCAAGTTTCCCTGTGTTGGTTGGCCGTGTTACTTTCAATCCCTACATTTGAGTCTTATTTTGCTCTTAAGGAGGAACCAACTTTCTAATAATTAAGGGCTTAAACCAGAACCGCGAGGTATACCATACACACACTGCTGAATAATTTGTGCAACTATAGTCCCAAAAACATCAAGCTGTTTGTAGATGGTCTTCTAGCCTTTACCTTTAACATGCTTGACTATAATTTTCCTTCTAATCTCCTGAGACAGATTTCTCCTTATCTTTCCATGGTCCAAATTATATTAGATCTTTCTTGACAAGTTTCATTACTTTTTTTTAAACGCTTCTGTTGAACCACAATTCAAAAGCAATGTCTGATTTCCATTAGTAAATTTTCAGTAAAATTTTATTTATTTTTACTTTTGTGGGTTTCAAGTGACCATTGTGTGTTTTTCTTTCTTTAAGATAAGGGTAACCAGTTTGTTGAGATTTGTATAGCATTTTAAACTGCAATGTTGTGAAGTCATAATGTTAATTACTAAGCCACAGTAATATCAACACCTGAATGAACGTCCTGTGTTACAGGGTTAAATACAACAGAACTGCTACTAATTACTTCCTCCCCTTGCAGCATGTTCAAACTTTTTCACATTCCATAATTAGGTTTAGTTTCAACTTTAAAAAAATTTCATCTCAGTTGACATGTGAAGTTAAAGACAGTGTTAAATCCTGTGGAAAAAAGTGCTTTTGTGTTTTTCCTTCAGTATGAAGACACTTAGGAGGACTTTTAGTCAAGTGAAACTCCATGAGCTCAGTTTACTTTACAAACTTGTTACTGCTGATCTTTGTGATGTTTACTTTAACATTTACAGAATATGGCCGTTATCCAGAGAGACAAATAGAAGTGCTTTTGATTTGTTAATAAATACATCAATATACAGAGATACCTTATCTCATGTGAATCGATCATTTATATTCTTACACATCTGGAGATCGAAATCCAGATATAGCTTTAGATTTGTCTGTAATAAGCAAGCCAGGGACGAGGACGGTGAGGAAAAGCTCCTGGAGACGACATGAGGAAGAAACACTGAGAGGAACCACACTCACCTGGGTGACATAATGATTAACCTGGAAAGTGTGATTATAAATCATTACTTATCCAAAACTGTATACTACAGAGTTAAGCAGTTCTAAGTAAAAAATCATTTTAATTTCATTTCAGTTTAAGATTAAGTCTAAAACTTCAAGGAACTTTAAAACCCATGATCTCTCTGAATATCTAAGTTGTATGGATAATGGTGAAGCGTCTCCTCAGACAGTACGCTGCATTCAAGTAAAGTGATAAAGTTGATCCTCAGACTCGTCCAGGACCAAACGATGTTTACTTATTAACACTAATGAGAAATGTATTACAGGTTAATATTCAGCTGCCAGAATAGTTCAGTGTGAAGAGAATGCAGTAACTTTTAAAAAGCACTAAGCCAGTCCTTGTTGCTATGGTTACAGTGTGACCTGGTGTGGTCATATCAACACAATATTGCCATCACAGCTCAAGATGATTTCTTAAATAAACACAAGCCCAAAATATTTTGTAGGATTTATTCAAAGAATTTCTCCAACAAAACTTTTATGATGCACAGATTTAAAGTTAGACATGGAAAAAAAAGGAAAACTAAAAATAAACACAGATAATGAATATTATTCTAAAAATAATTACAGACATTGATTCGTCAGTATTAATAATTACATATATGATTGGAAATGGAAATAAACAAAGAGAAAAGTAGAAGCAGATATCAGACAAAGTGACTTTTAAAGCTAGGCTTCTGGCCCAGTCACCTGAACAACATTCCCATTGATTTTATACTGGAGAGAATTCCAGTCCAGGACATTTCCCCTGGGAGCCTGACACTGATCCTCATACAGCTGCTTAATCTGACCTCCACCCAGGACACTGTCCCACATGTGTACGTCTGTAATTTCACCCACAAAGCTCTGACCTTTGTCAAAGCTGCCCAGATACAAGTCAGGATCCTGTCCAAGTATAATAGCTCCACCAATACTTACACTAAACCCACGTCTGTAGATTTTCAGCATGGTGCGTCGTGCGTTCACCCAAAACGCGGTGGCTCCGGTTCTCGACTCCCAGGTGACACACAGGTGAATGGGGACAACAGACAGTGGCGGTAGTTTAAACATAACACCCTCACCACTGCTTCTCAGGTAAAGCAAGTATCCTTTCTCCTGCCACACGTTGAGCTCGTCAGCTTGACTAGTACGGTAAGCGAACAGGATGGTCTCACGGTTGTTAGTGAGTTCAGAGGCAACACGCATGCAAAGAGTGAAGGCCTGTAAATTCAGAGGTTTCTTTGGGGTGAGCTGCACATAGGCCGTGTCAGTCTCCTGAGGGAACAGCAGCACATTACCTAGTAGAGAAAAACACAATACAGTTGAGTCTGACTCACTGTGTATAAAACACGGGAATTAGTGATTAACTTATTAGTGATTAATGTGATCATTACAGCTCGTCCTGGTGATGTACAAAGCTCCTGTAGATTTATTCCAACATTCATCATCTTCTCACTCATTTATCATGAATTATTTTTTATTTTTGAATTAAATTTGCTTTTTATTTATTATTTTTTTACACCATGTTGTTTATTAAATACCACCATCAGTGAAGAAAATATTTCATTTCATTTCATCGTAAAACATTAAAATCTAATATTAATAGATAAAAAATGAAAGAAAGAAAAGATAAAAAAACAAAAAATGTAAAAAGCAGCTTACCACAATTGGCTAATGCCAGAGACAGGAGCAACAGCAGGGCGATGACTCCTGAATTCATCTTGCTGTGAACTTTCATAAAATACATTGACAAATAAAAGATATAATTATAGCATTACTAATTTGTGTAACAAACATAAAACTTATGCAACATTAGATCTTGTCATATTTCTCTTTTGATACAACACAATAATAATAATAATAATAATAATAATAATAATAATAATAATAATAATAATAATAATAATGCAGATGTTTACATTTTTTGTGATGGAAATTTTGGGCAGATTATTTCTTTTTTGTACAATACATTAAAACATTGCTGCAGCTATTTAACTTGTATGTTCCACTCTATATTCAAGGCAGTAATTTAAACTAACGGGTACTTACCTTTTCCTTTAGAAGAAGATGATCAGCATGAGGTGAAAATGCAGCGCCTCGAGATCAGTGAGCATTTATATGTTATTTTGCAGGTGTGTCAGCACACAGGTATTTGTTGTTACATATTTGAAAATGTTAGAACTAGTTACTTAGTGCAGTGAAGGAATGAGAAAAACAAACATATAAGGGGGAGAAATCCATGGAACAAATATCTATGAGACTTCCAGGGAACTACAAGAAACACAACAAAATGGTGTATATTTATATAGAAGTGGATGTCAGACTTTTATAAACTATCATTAAACAGATGAACAGTGAGGTGTGTTTACACACCCAGGTTTTACTACTGGCAGCCATGTTGAATAATGACCAACCAAAATTGCTCCAAAATTGACCAATAATCCTGGAAGTAATATAAAAAAAACCCAGCTGAATATCTAAGGTATGGCAGACCTTGTATTCCTGAGATAAGGTCAGCAACAAGTCCACCATTACAAAGAAACTGGGCAAAATTATTATCCCTGGAAGAGGGGCAAGGAAAAACTACTGCTAACCAAAAAGAACATAAATTATTGGCTCACATTTGGCAAAAAAAAAAACACCCAGATGACCCCAAAGGTCAGTGTGGGTTTATGTTTTTCTTTTAACATCTCTTGGAATATATGAGCAGGAATCATATTTATTACAAATATAAGACATGGATAACACAGAACATTGTGTTTTACAAAAACATTTTTCAGTATAGTTAAATATTATATAATTAAATATTATATTTTATCATAGTAAAGACCAAAGCAAGGGAACAGAACAAAGATTAAGAAACTAGACAAATCTGAACTATTAAATTAACTCCAAAGGGACAAGAAGCTACTGGCTGACTGAAAATAAAGCAATGTTCCCTGGAAGAGTCAGTGTTCTTCTTCAAAGGAAAATAAATTGTTTACAATGTTTGATGTCTTCAATGTCAATATCTTTTTAACAGTTTTGTAAATTGGAAGATATCATTTTAAAAGTAAAGACAAATAGGATAACAATCTGGGGATGTATTTGTGTAAGTGGGAATGTTACAAAGCGTAGATTTAATTATATATATTCTGTGCTTGTAGTGTAATGTTCATATGTCATACTGTGAAAAAATAAAACTTATAAAAGCTGCTTTATTGATATGGAAGTTATTTATCAGGCAATATTTATTATTAATGTTGTTTAAGTCTGAAAAAAACAAGCAAAGAAATAAAATGTGTATACTAAGATTAATGTTCCTGCTATTGCAATCTTGTAAAGTTTTTGCACTGTAAATCTAAAACAAATTTATGCCATGCGTGGTGTAAAGGTGGACATTGTGACGAGCTCCGTCATCGTCCATCACGATTTAGAGAAGTGGAACAAACTTTACAACATGTTTGTGTAATGGGTAAAAAAAAAAATGTAATTTATAAGTTTGATTCCCCCCCTATTAATACATGAATATATTTCCTCATGTTTATTTTTTTTATTACATTTACAAAATTAGAGCTTTTCTGTAAAACATCTGTCATTATGCCACCACACCACTAGATGGTACATTGTGTGCGCATGAAACACGCGAGAGAGATACGTCCCCCTCTTCGGCGCGCTCAGTAATAAACTGATTGCCGCTTGGAAACATCTAACTTTTGTTCTCTCGTGTTTCTCTCAGGTATGAACATAATATAACTAAAATCTTAATTTTATTGTACTTGTGTGAATCGGCAGGTGTTATACAAAGAGTTTGAGTGCGTTAAGAATTGTATTTTAATCCACAGAGGATTATAAAAAAAACCAAATAATAAGTTTAATCTTGTGTCATGAATGGGTTGTGTTGTATGACATTAGGAAAATGTTTATCAGGCTGAAATACTGAGTCCATGTCAGATATATATTGGTTAAAAGTGTTTTAGAAGCTTTCTAGAATTTACATTGCTGAGTGCATGTTGCATTCCAATTTCAACCGCCATTTTGGGGTTCAGCACGTCTATTTTTTCAGTGTGTGCCCATGCATGAGCACAACTAGAGTGACAGACAATTATGTCAAGTTAATGTATCAAGTGCAGTGAAATCTAAAGCATTTCCTCAGAAATCTTTTTTTCAAAATTTTGAAGGTTTTCTGGTGTCTTTATAAATGTTTTTGTGCAGTTTCGAAACACTCTTTTTATACTGTCATTGTAAATTGATGTAAACTTCCAAATGCACATAAGGGGTACCTGCACATAACTGTATATGTATGTTTACACACACCAGTATACATAATATATAGAATATTGTATACCATCGCATGTTTTGCATACACTTAACAAGAATGTTTGTTTGTGTTGAATTGTGTTTTACCAAATGCACTTGAAGTTTAAAAAGTGTAATCTTTTTCAGAAGTTAAAGCATTTAAAGAAAAAGTATTGCAGTAATAAACTGATTGCCGCTTGGAAACATCTAACTTTTGTTCTCTCGTGTTTCTCTCAGTTTATTCTCTGGTCCACAGTGCACACTGCCTGTGTATCATTTGCTGCCGGCACAGATATCCCCTAGGTCTGAGGCCGGTAACATTTGGCATAACATCATCTTGTTCCATTGATGAGCTGGTCCTTGTTAACGAGGTTGACTACATGACCTTAGATAATGGAGATCAAATAACATTCCTGTCCCAAGAGTCAACTGGCCTCCATCACTTGGAGCAAGTCCTAGAGAGCATCTAGGCCATAATATCTGCATGTCAGCCAATTAAGCTAGAATAAACTGGGGACAGCATATGAGCAACAAGAGTCCAGAATTTTCGCTCATCGTTTATCTTTGATTAACATTAACATCTGCTACTGCAGAGAGATTTACCAACAGTCTCCCAGAATTCCCAGATGGATCACCATCTGACCCCACAGAACTTGATCAGGTGACTATTTAGAGTCAGTGTTTCACTTCACACTAGATATTGCAGCTTCACTTAAAGACAACACACAAACTTTAAAACAATCAGCTAGGCAATTAGAACGTAAATGCCGTCAAACTAAATTATCAGTATTTCAATTAGCATGGAAGGAAAGCCGTCATAGCTACAAAGAAATCTCTTAGTGCTGCTAGATCAGTGTATTTCTCCAGCTTTATTTAGGATAACAAAAATAATCCTAAATTTTATTTAATACTGTAGCAACATTAATTAGGAACAAAAACATGCACACCATCTATTTGTAGCAATAACGACTTCATGTAGTATTTCAGTAGAAAAATTGATAACATCAGGCAGAAAATTAATTTAAACATTCAATTCAAGAATTCAAACAAAAACAAACAATGACCACTGCCTTGCTAAAGAAGCTGAGGGTAAAGGTGATCGACTGGCCAAGCATGTTATCAGACCTAAACCCTATTGAGCATCTGTGTGGTATCCTCAAATGGAAGGTGAGAAGTGCACAGTCTCTAACATCCTCCAAGTCAAGTCAAGAAGCTTTTATTGTCATTTCAACCATAATACACAGTGACATGAGACAACGTTTCTCCAGGACCATGGAGCTTCATAAAACAGAGACAGAAATAAGGACTTAGTAAGTTAGACACATAAAGTGCATCTGTGTGACCTGGTGTACACAGTGCAGCACAAGACAAACAAGACAGACAAGACAATGCAGGACAAAAGACAAAAAGACAGTGCAGGACAAAAGACAGTGCAAACAGACAATACAAGATATTAAATACTGTATGTTCAAACTGTAATGTCTTGAGCTGTGTATATTGCAATCAAAAGGACAAAACGAGGACAAACATTCTCAACAATCAGGTTTTAATCTACTTCTCCGCAACTGTAACGTTCACTCCCGCCCTCTACCGGACTGGCCCACTATTACCATCTATGAACACTAATACAAGCCATAATACAATCAATATTACGTGTGCAGAAATACTGGAATGAACACAGTGTTATAGCAGCAGTTACATGAGGTAAAGTGTTGTGCAAAACAGCAAACAACTGAAATGTTTTACATTTACATTTACAGCATTTGGCAGACGCCCTTATCCAGAGCGACGTACATAAGGGCTTAAACCTCTAGCATTGAATACATTAATGCTGGCTCTCTATGTTACATACTTAAGATACCATGAGTTTAAAACATTTGTTCAGTTACAATGAAAAAGTGTCAAAGTTTTTTTTTTTTTTTAAATGCAAAAGATAGGGAAAGAAGTGCTAGTTGAAGTGTTTCCTGAATAAGTAGGTCTTCAACCCGCCGCTTGAAAATAGCCAGTGACTCAGCTGTCCGGACCTCTAGGGGAAGTTCATTCCACCACCTTGGTGCCAGAACAGAGAAGAGTCTTGTAGTATACTTGCCTCTTACCCTGAGAGATGGTGGAACCAGTCGAGCAGTGGTGGTAGATCGGAGGGTGCGGGGTGCAGTGCGAGGAGTGATGAGGGCTTTTAGGTAAGAGGGAGCCGGTCCATTTTTGGCTTTGTAGGCCAGCATCAGTGTTTTGAATCTGATGCTTGCAGCTACCGGAAGCCAGTGGAGGGATCGCAGCAGCAGGGTGGTATGCGAGAACTTTGGCAGGTTGAAAACAAGCCGGGCAGCTGCATTTTGGATCATTTGCAGAGGACGGATTGTGTTCATAGGTAGACCTGCCAGCAGTGCATTGCAATAATCCAGTCTAGAAATGACAAGAGATTGAACAAGTACCTGAGGAGCCTGTGTGGACAAAAATGGCCGAATCCTTCTAATGTTGTAGAGAAGAAACATGAGAGGAAAAGGACAGTTGATTGTCCACGGTTACCCCAAGGTTGCAATCTGTGGCTGATGGGGAGATCAGATCATTGTGCAAGGATATAGCAAGATCATGACCTGGGGATGAATCACCTGGAATGAACAGCAGTTCAGTTTTGCTAGGATTGAGCTTTAACTGATGAGCAGAGCAGTCATCCATGATGAAATTTCTGCCAGACATGCTGAGATCCGAACAGAAGCTGTGGTATCTGTGGGTGGGAAAGAGAAGATAAGTTGTGTATCATCAGCATAGCAGTGGTAAGAGAACCCAAGTGAGAGTGAGTATACAGGGAGAAAAGAAGAGGACGAAGTACTGAGCCCTGAGGGACACCAGTGGAGAGTCTGCGTGGAGCAGATGTCACTCCCCTCCATGTTACCTGATATGAACATCCTTCCAGGTAGGAAGCGAACCATTCCCAAGCTGATCCGCAAATCCTAAGACTCCTAAGGGTGGACAAGAGTGTCATGTGGTTGACCATATCAAACGCTGCTGAAAGGTCAAGGAGGATAAGGACGGATGACAGTTTGGCTGAACTAGCAGCATGTAGTGTCTCAGAGACATCCAAAAGGGCTGTCTCTGTGGAATGAGCTGCTTTAAAGCCAGACTGTTGGGATCTTGGAGGTTGTTCTCTGAGAGATAGACAGACAGTTGTTTATAGACAATGCATTCAAGAATTTTTGAAAGAAATGAGAGGTGATACCGGTCTGTAGTTACTGATGTCTGATGTATCCAGAGCAGGTTTCTTTAGGATGGGAATAACCCTTGCTCTCTTGAAAGAGAGTCTTGATCTCTAGACAGAATGTGCAAAGAGCAAAAACAGTCGTTATGGCGCAGTGGAAGAGGACTCCAGTGGCAACCTGTGATGCTCTGGTGAACTCCATGCCCAAGAGGGTTAAGGCAGTGTTGGAAAATAATGGTGGCCACACAGAATTTTTGACACTTTGGGCCCAATTTGGATATTTTCACATAGGGGTGTACTCTCTTTTGTGTCCATCGGTTTAGACATTAGTGGCTGTGTGTTGAGTTTGAGGGGACAGCAAATTTATACAAGCTGTACACTCACTTTACATTGGCGCACAGAGTAATTTCTTCAGTGTTGTCACATTTAAATATATAATAAAATATTTACTAAAATGTGAGGGGTGTACTCTGGAGTGGTGGTACGCTTTACATCCCAGGAAGCCCTCATGTCTATGTCACCTTCTGGCTCTAGACTTTTAGTTATGCTGTCATAGCTAGTCTTGATGGAGTCCCTGTCTGCACTTGTCCATCACCTGATTACAATCATACCTAACAATTTTTCTCTCTCTCTGTCGAGCTATATATGTCACTCCCGAGCTCCCAGTGTTCTGAGTTCCTAGCCTGATCGTCTCTTCTTACTGAGCTACTTCGTCAATCCTGATGTTCTACCCCTGTTTGGAGTCTCGTCGCCCGGTGGTCACCCTGCCAGAGATTGATCTTCATCGTCAGCCAGTGTCTCATGGGATTGTTGTGTATGAAGCCACCCAGAGACAAATGACTCCATGAGGCTGGTATGAGGGCTTGAAGTTCACAGGTGGGGGGTGTGCTTACAGCCCATCACCGGGCAGGAAGTTTGGCATTTGCCAGAGAACACCAAGATTGGCAAATTTACCACTGGCTCCCTGTGCTCTTCACAGATGAAAGCAGGTTCACACTGAGCACATGTGACAGACGAGTCTGGAGACGCCGTAGAGAATGTTCTGCTGTCTGCAATATCTTCCAGCACGACTGGTTTGGCAGTGGGTCAGTAATGGTGTGGGGTGGCATTTCTTTGGAGGGCTGCACAGCCCTCCATGTGCTCACCAGAGGTAGCCTGACTGCCATTAGGTCCCGAGATGAAATCCTCAAACCCCTTGTGAGACCATATGCCGGTGCGGTTGGCCCTGGGTTCCTCAATGCTAGACCTCATGTGGCTGTAGTGTGTCAGCAGTTCCTGCAAGACGAAGGCATTGATGCTATGGACTGGCCCGCTCGTTCCCCAGACCTGAATCTAATTGAGCACATCTGGGACATCATGTCTCGCTCCATCCACCAACGCCACATTGTACCACAGACTGTCCAGGAGTTGGCGGATGCTTTAGTCCAGGTCTGGGAGGAGATCCCTCAGGAGAGCATCCCCCACCTCATCAGGAGCATGCCCAGGCATTGTAGGGAGGTCATACAGGCATGTGGAGGCCACACACACTACTGAGCATCATTTTGACTTGTTTTAAGGACATTAAATCAAAGTTGGATCAGCCTGTAGTAGTTTTTCCACTTCAATTTTGAGTGTGACTCCAAATCCAGACCTCCATGGGTTAATAAATTTGATTTTCATTGATAATTTTTGTGTGATTTTGTTGTCAGCACATTATTTAACAAAGTATTTAATAAGGCTATTTCATTCATTCAGCTCTTGGATGTGTTGCTTAAGTGTTCCCTTTATTTTTTTGAGCAGTTAAAAATGGAATTGAATTGAATTGACAGACACAAAGAGACTGACTGACTGATTCAAATATAATCCATGAAAAGAAACATGAACCGTTCCAGAGAAACATATCCATTCATTTCTCTTACAAATCAATTTATTTCTTATTGAAACACATTTGTTCATTTAATCATTTCATTGATTCTTTTTTTCGCCATTCCTTCATTCTTTTTCTTCTTTTCTTTTCTTCTATTCTTTCTTTCTTTCTTTATTTCTTTCTTTCACACGCAGTGGCACATCTCTTTGTCTTTTCTTCACTCAGATCTCTTTCCAGTACCAAATTCGTCCTGTTTTTGTCAAAACATTATTTCATGTATGAAGCTTCTAAATGGACATATTTGTTTTATTTGTACTGTACCTAATTTTCTGGCCCATAGCTGACACATTTTTTTAACTGAGAAATTGATGAAAATGTGCAATAATGTCTTCATTACTTTCACAAAAATAACTGTTTCAAATGGATCTTATGACAAATTGTAGCTTGAAGTTTCTGTAAATGTTCACTATAGAGTTAAAGACATGAACAGAACAAACTTACCATCATCTGGTCCTGAACGATCTCTGAGTGTCGAACCAGAGACGGTTCTGCGGTCTGATCATAAACTGGGTATAAACACAATAAACATAATATTGTGATATTGTAATAAATAAACACAACATCATCATCTATAACTGAAGTGTTGAATTATTAATGATGTAAGTATATACATTATTCATTCCATTGTGATCCTGGTGAAACAGAATAAAGACTTTAGTGATGTTCAGTATGTACATGTGTACTGTGGCCTAATGATTAATGACACACATTTTATTCACATTTATAAACCATGTACATGAACACAGACTGTAACGTCACAATCCGGCTAACAGCTACTAGCTCATGAGGAATTGAACAAATCTACTGAATTCATGTTTTTATAAAGGAGACTGAGCTCTGCATGTTTACACCAGAACTGAGAGATAGTTGTACCTTCGGTGGTGTGCTTCATTTTCGCGGTGGTTTTTTTTCTATCATCCCCTTTAGAGTAGCGGTAATAGCCGACTGATGCGGCTGCAGCTCCGGCGGCTAACAGCAGGTAGCGCCATGGAATTTCCTTAGTTCGATTACAAGAACTCATTTTTAAGAGTAACTACAACAAACACTACTCTCAACGTACAAAAGCTTTCTGAAAGTTCCGCATTCTTTTTTCACTACTTGGTGTCGGTTCTGTTCACTTCTAAATCTGTTCTAGATCTGTGACGTCACAGGTGTCGCTTGGCAACCGAAGAAAAACAGTAAAAGGTAGAGTAAAAAAAACACCTCACTAAAAAAACATCACGGTTTCTGATTAAATGCAGTATATTGAGCTGAATGAACGAATAAATCGACTCTTTAACTCTGAGTACATTAAAAACCACAACACACTCCTGCTGTGTGGTTGTGTCATTAGTCTCAGGTCAACACTTTCTCTCTTTAAGCCACCTTCAGGTTCAGGGAACAAAGCAATATTAGGATGTGCAGTTTCCTCCTACACGCCTCAGTCTTCATGTCATTTTTAGTGATGAGATCAAAAACTAGTCAATATTCCACACAGTAAATCCTCCATGTGAACCTGCAGCTTTCTATCTGTCTCCAGGTCTCATTACTGAAGAGAACAAAGCTGCTGCTGGAGACGACAGCAGATACAAGCATGAAGAACAAACATTCACACGAAATCTGTATACAGAGCCATATGTCTGACAAAACCACATCAGTTCATTCAAACACCACTGTAGAATAAAGTCATACAGGACAATACCTTGAACTGATTACAACACATACAGTGTATGACTGCAGGAGGGAAGAACACTAAGAGGGTGCACATACTTACGATCCTTCCTCAGCATGTGGCCATCCTTCTAGAATACAGTGTGACAAATAACCAACAAACACACTTACACTCAGAATGGAGCTGGTTTTAAATACATAAATGTGTGTGTTACATGTGTGTGTTAGATGTGTGACATGACGTCTCATTCACTTGTACAGTAGGTGAACTGATAATGCAAGAATTGCCCCTGGGTGTGTGTGTGTGTGTGTGTGTCATGTATGACTGCTCATCAGTTAAACCTCAATCCTAGCAAAACTGAACTGCTGTTCATCCCAGGTGATTCATCCCCAGGTCATGATCTTGCTATTTTCTTGCACAACGATCTCATCTCCCCTTCAGCCACAGCTCACAACCTTGGGGTAACCATGGACAATCAACTGTCCTTTTCCTCTCATGTTGCTAATGTGACTCGCTCATGTCGGTTTCTTCTCTACAACATTAGAAGGATTTGGCCATTTCTGTCCACACAGGCTGCTCAGGTACTTGTTCAGTCTCTTGTCATTTCTAGACTGGATTACTGCAACGCACTTGTAGTCAAGGTATCAAAGAGGGGCGGGGTCTCTAACCCCATTACAGATTGCTAATAAGCCGCACTTATTTAAAGGACAGGCGAAAGCGAAGGGCAGCTGGGGTTCTGTTAGCAATTGCCCGTTGCTCCGCTTGTAGCTGTCTGGGACCAGAATTCCCGGTGTATTTTCCCCTGTATAAGTATTTTATTTTGTTTTTAGCATGTGGTAGTTTGAAACTCAGGATCATCGTGTATTTGTTTGGTTTTGCTTTGCTAATGTATGTTTTGTTTTATTTGTTTTGTTTGTGTGTTTGGGTATGATTGATGTATGAAAATGATTTAATTTATTTAGAATGTGGGTGTTTGATGTTCGGGACCACCGTGCGGTTGGTTGGTTGGTTTCGTCTCGTTAAGGTATGTTTTAATTTTTATTTAGTTTTGTTTATTTGAGTGTGACTGGTAATCATTCATTCATTCATTCATTCATCTTCTACTGCTTATCCGAACTACCTCGGGTCACGGGGAGCCTGTGCCTATCTCAGGCGTCATCGGGCATCAAGGCAGGAAAACAGCCCACGATTACCATGATTACCAGTCCTGCGATGGGTTGGCACTCCGTCCAGGGTGTATCCTGGATGGAGTGCCAACCCATCGCAGGACTGGTACTCATGAAATGATCTATTTCGTTATAGGTTGTTGGATGATAGTGACTAGTCGCTGTTCTCTCTTTTTTTGTACAGTAAGTGTAAAACTGACTGCTACCTGTTGTGAATGTATATTAATTCCCTAGCCAGCTGGTGTTTTGTTTCTTTTTGAATTATTAGGTTTAATGGTTTGCTAGGGGATTTTGTTTAATTTTTTTTCCTTTTTTTTCTTTTTCTTTTTAAGTACATTGATTTTCTGGGTTTTTCTGTACCCTTTGGGTATACCCCTTGGGTAGCTTCCCACCACTTCTTTGGGGAATCTGAGGCAGGGATTTATAGAGCCCCAACAGGTTTTGTGTGCTTAATTGTGTGATGTATTGATTTTGAGGGTGTATTATTAATGATTTGTGGTGGGCTTATGGGGTTGAGATTGCTGTGCTCATAAAGTTTGCAGTGAAGCTACTCTTCCCTGTAGGAAGCTCCATTATCTTTTGTCTGTTGATTATACCATTTGAAGGAGGCTGCCCTTGTGGGCTGTTTCCGGTCAGGGTGAATGACCCAAATTATTTTAATGCTTTGTTAAATAAAGTTTAATGTGTTTTTCTACTATCTTATGCTTACTGTAGTGAATTTTCTTTGTATGCACCTAAGTTTCCTGGGCGTCCAGGGTGCTACTCACTGCTGGCAGGTCTACCTATGAACGCAATCCATCCTCTGCAAAAGATCCAAAATGCAGCTGCACGGCTTGTTTTCAACCTGCCAAAGTTCTCGCATACCACCCCGCTGCTGCGATCCCTCCACTAGCTTCTGGTAGCTGCACGTGTAACCGGTCACGTTCAATTCTGACCGGTGCTCGTGTTCTCTGCGTTGTGTTGTGGAATGACTAGTCTTTACAACTTTGCTGCAGCAGTACTGGAGAGTTTATTGTCACCAACACTCAACAATTCTGGATGGAATACAGAAAGAAACAAAATAAACATGGCTGCTTGGTCAGCTTTACCAATGCACAATGCACAAAGTAAACTGAGGAGCAGCACGCACTTCCAGAATGAGGTCATGACATAGCACAGCTTAATCGCAAGAGAAAACACTTCCCCAAAAATAGAACTAATTAATTTAAACATGACATAAAACATATCAAACAAATTAAAGCAAATAAAACAAATAGGAAGGATTTTTAGTGAAATGCATATATTTACATTGTAAATATACATACATGAAAATTAACATCAGTCACACATGCATCAGACTCAAAACACTGATGCTGGCCTACAAAGCCAAAAATCTCCCTCTTACCTCAAAGCCCTCATCACTCCTTGCACTGCACCCCACACCCTCCGATCTACCAGCACTGCTCGACTGGTTCCACCATCTCTCAGGGTAAGAGGCAAGTATACTACAAGACTCTTCTCTGTTCTGGCACGAAGGTGGTGGAATGAACTTCCCCTAGAGGTCCGGACAGCTGAGTCACTGGATATTTTCAAGCGGCAGTTCAAGACCTACTTATTCAGGAAACACTTAAACTAGCACTTCTTTCCTTATCTTTTGCATTTATATAAAAAAAAAAACTCATGGTATCTTAAGTATGTAACCTAGTGAACCAGCATTAATGTATTCAATGTTAGAGATTTAAGTACTTATGTACATCGCTCTGGATAAGGGCGCCAAATGCTGTAAATGTATGTGGGCATGGTGCCCTGTGATGGATTGAAAATATGATCATATAACCCCAATTTTATCATCTCTACACTGGCTACCTGTTAAGTTTAGAATTGATTACAAACTGCTGCTACTTACGTACAAGGCTCTTAATGGTTTAGCTCCCATGTATCTAACTAGTCTTCTAACACGTTATAATCCTTCACGCTCTCTGAGATCACAAAACTCAGGACTTCTGGTTGTTCCCAGAATATCTAAGTCTACTAAAGGTGGTAGAGCGTTTTCTTATTTAGCTCCCAAACTTTGGAATAGTCCTCCTGATAGTGTTTGGGGCTCAGACACACTTTTCCAGTTTAAATGTAGATTAAAAACTCATCTCTTTAGTCAGACATACACATTATACATCCCATAATATTGTGCTCTATTACATCAGACCAAATGCACATTATCATCTAGTGCTTGATTATGAACAGCAGCTACGCTAATTCCTCTCCACTGCTTATGTCTTTTTACCCATCCAGAGGCATCCAGAATTTGTACCAGCTCCAGTTGTGTTCCATGTCATGAAGACTGTGAACATTCCAAGAGAAGTGAGCATTCCAACTCCATGTGGTCTCTGAGTCAGTGTCATTGACAGAGTGTATATGATTGTATATGATTATTCATATATGCCACTCTCCGGTGTTTATAACAGATGCCAATTACTCCATGTGGTCTTTGAGAACAACAACCCCAATTAATACACAGTTGGACTGTATATTTATAATCACACCCTCCAGTGTCACCCAAATGAGGATGAGGTTCCCCTTTGAGCCTGGTTCCTCTCAAGGTTTCTTCCTCTTTCAAGAGTTTTTCCTCACCACAGTCACCTCAGTCAGGCTTGTTCATTAGGGATAAATACAAACACAATTAAATATATGCCTAATACTTGTCTTTGTATAAATCTTTGTTAAATTTTAACATTTTTTGTATTTTTACATATTTAACATAAACATAATATTTATGTTCTGTAAAACTGCTTTGAGCCAGTGTCTATTGTTAAAAGTGTCCATTGTGTATACAGATAAATTTAAATTGAATTGAATAAATCATAGAGACAGGCATGTCATCATGTACATCATCTTAATCACAACTATTTATAATCCCACTCCCTGGTGTTTATAATGATTTAAATTCCCAGTCTCAGTGCTTATAATGATTTATAATCTCACTCCCAGTGTTTATACATTTACATTTACATTTACAGCATGTGACAGACTCTCTTATCCAGAGCGATGTATAAAAGTGCTTTTAAGTTTCTATCACTGAATACATTAACTCTGGTTCACTAGGTTACAGACTTAAAATACCATGAGTCTTATGAGTTATTTTTTAAATAAATACACACATACAACAAACAGGGGAGAAAGTGCTTGTTGAAGAGTTTAATGAATGTAGCGTCTGGTACAAGTCATTTAGATTTCATATCCAAGGCACCCTAAACTTCGGCATCTACTCCTCAACCAATCAATGAGCAACCCAGTTTTACGGTTTTATTGAGGGCCACTTTCCACAGTGTCACACACACCTGACTCCAGGAGGTCTGGGATCCTACACAAAGACCAGATAAGACCAGATTGAACTCATAGGGACCTCAACCAGACACACACACAGACACACGCGAGCGCGCGCACACACACACACACACACACGCACTCCCATGCAAACGCATACACACGCACACACACACACACACACACACACACACACACACACACACACACACAACACAATGGGACATTCCTTTTACTAATAAAACAAGTAGATAAGATACTCTAAGATTCTTACTCTCATAACCCTGTTGTAATGTGCTTCTTCTGTTAAGACTTGCCTGACTTAAAATTACCTGCTCCTTACTTTCCTGAAAAGGGTGTATTTTATTTAGGTATCAGAACACGACACTGGATTAACATCAGTTATACTTTGATTATCGATCCTGGTATGTTAATGTATACCTGTTCTAAGGCTGTATGTCCTTTTAAGGTCTGATGTTAGGATGTATACAAAATTATGTTTTCCCTTCCCTAATGCAAATGCATTTTGTTTTTGTGTTTCATTTTTGTTTCTTTCTCCTTTATCAGAACACAATATCGCAATAACATCAGTTACAGTTTGATTACTGATCTGTGTATATGTACCGTATATGTATATGTATATGTATAATGTACCAATGCCTTTATACCATCATTCCCCTTCATGTCTAGTATCCAAATGACCACAAAATTATCAGTTACTCATTTTTCAATCAATGGTGTATTTTATTTGAGCACAAAAGGCGCTATACCATCTTAATACACCTTGGATAAAAACTTTAAAGTCATCTAAAAATTTGATAGCTAAACCACACCCACAGACACCTGAAACAAAGAGAGTTTTCCCTCCGAAATCCGGGTCGTAGTATTGGCCATTTCCCCAAAGATGGGTGGAGTTCAGGATCTTTAAATTGTCACAAACACCACCAATCTGTGGTCAGACTTTCGGAACAGCTTGGAGACGACTCCATCTTCCTTCAAGGAACTTCCAGCAAGCTTCACTTCCAATAACAACAACTGCTCTGATCTTGGAGAACTTGGAAGAACATCTGACCCCACCCTAACTGACTCTTCAGAGATTTCTCTGTTGCATCCGGACTCTTGTGCAGCAAGCCACTGCAAGTAACCGTTCCCTTTACCGATCAATTTAGATGCGTATTTCAAGTAGTAATCTCGCATTGAATCGTAAGGTAAATTTAAGTTTCTGTGACGATTTCCCAGTCAGGGTGTGATTAGTTTTGTAGTCTAAGCTTGCCATTCCTTTCCTTCCTTTCTAATTTCTTCCTTTCCAGTCTCTTCCTCCCTTTCCCCACTTTCAATTCCTTTTGTGTGTTTTATTTTCATCTTTGTTTTCTCTATTTCTTTTGTTGTTCGTGTAGTTAGTTTTATGTTGTGTTTGTCTCTTTCATTAAACGCCATATTTTTGTTCCACAAGTGATTGTCTCTGAGTATCGCTCATAAACGTAAGGTACCTGCAACATCTGGTCTGAACTACATGCTCTATTAAGTTAATTTAATTGAAATTACGGTATAAAGTAAAAGGGAAGATAGCACCCTCATAGAATTAATAAAGGTTACACGGCCTGTTCACCGGACGAACAGACCAAATAAGTGTAACGTTAATTCCATTACCGTCAATTTCAGCTTAGGTTAAAATATTTAGGAGTCACTATAACACGTTATAATTACTTATAAATATTTACCTTGCTTTGCGAGCCAAAATCGCTACATGAATAAGTGAAATGAGACATTTCTTCAGGATCAGGGTGTTACATAAAACAAAGACAGAGCCGAGGAATTAATAAGTAGTCCTAGCTACATACAGTGCATCTGTGCAACCTGGTGTTACTAGTGTGAGACAAAAAGACAATGCAGTGCAGGACAAAAGACGGTGAAGGACAAAAGACTTAAGTCATTACACAAAAGACAATACACAAAAACACTGTTACACAGTCTGGTCATGAGGGCCCGAACGCTTCGGTACCTTTTTCCAGGTGGCAGGAGGGTGAAAAGTGTGTGTGAGAGGTGTGTGGGGTAAAGAGTGTATGTGAGGGGTGTGTGAGGTGAAGAGTGTGTGTGCTGTTGGCTTTGCGGATGAATCATGTGGTGTAAATGTCCATGATAGAGGGAAGAGAGAATGCAATGATCTTCTCAGCTGTCCTCACTATCCGCTGCAGGGTCTTGCGATCCGAGATGGTGCAGTTCACAAAACAGACAGTGATGCAGCTGCTCAGAATGATCTCAATGGTCCCTCTGTAGAACATAGTCAGGATGGGGGGGAGGGAGTTCAGCCTTTGTAATAAATAGAGATGCTGCTGGGCTTTCTTGGTGATGGATGTGTTGAATGACCAGGTGAAGTTCTCCACTAGGTGAACAACAAGAAATTTGGTGCTCTTGATGATCTCTACAGATGATCCGTCGATGCTCAGTGGAGAGTGGTCGCTCTGTGATCCTGAAGTCAACAACCATCTCCTTATTTTTATCAACATTCAAAGACAGGTTGTTGGCTCTACACCAGGCAGTTAAATGTTGCATCTCCTCTCTGTATGCTGACTCGTCGTTCTTGCTGATGAGACCCACCACGGTTGTGTCACCGGCGAACCTGATGATATGGTTTAATCTGTGCTGCACAGTCGTGAGTCAGCAAGGTGAACAGCAGAGGGCTGAGAACGCAACCCTGAGGGGCTCCAGTGTTCAGTGTGGTGGTGCTGGAGATGCTGTTCCTGATCCGGACTGACTGAAGTTCCAGCTGCAGAGGGAGGTGTTCAGTCCCAGCAGGCTCGGCTTCTTAATCAGGTGCTGAGGAATGATTGTTTTGAATGCTGAACTATAGTCTATGAACAGCATTCATACATAAGTGTCTTTATTGTCCAGGTGGGTGAGGGCTACATGAAGGGCTGTGGCAATGGCAGCGTCCGTGAAGCGGTTTGGATGATACGTGAACTATAATGGGTCCCACCCAGTGAGGGTGGTAACTGGGTCTTTATGTGCCTCATGACGAGCTTCTCAATGCACTTCATAATGATGGGTGGGAGTGCGACTGGATGATAGTCATTGAGGCAGGACACTGTAGACTTCGGTGGTTGGTGGACAATGGTGGTTGTCTTGAGGCATGTAGGAACAACAGTGCTGCTCAGAGAAATGTCGAAGATGTGAGTGAAGACATCTGCTAGCTGTTCTGAGCATTCCTTGAGCTCTCTGCCAGTAATGTTGTCTGGTCCAGCAGCCTTCCGTAAGTTAACTCTGCATAGATCTGTCACGAAGTTTGTCATGTGGATAGACAGAGTACCTGATCGTTGGGGAGAGGGATAGTCTTCCTTGCCGCTACATTGATTTGCACCTCAAACCGAGCGTATAAGTCATTCAGCGCATCTGGGAGGAAGGCATCACTATTACAGGCAGATTAATCTGTCTTGTAGTTCGTGATTAACTGTATGCAATGCCACATGCGCCGGGTGTCTACGCTGTCCTGAAAGTGGCTGTGGATTGTTTGGGCATGTGCGTGCTTTGCTTCTCTGATGGCTCAGGACAGTTTGGCTCTTGCTGTTCTTAGGGCCGCCCTGTCCCCTGTTCTGAAGGCTAGGTCTCTAGTCTTCAGCAGCGCACGCACTTTAGCAGTCATCCACGGATGGCGTGTGCGGAACTCTATCGCTGAGCCACGTCTCCATGAAAACAAAGATGCGGCAGTTTCTGAACTCTTGCCGTGTAGTGCATTCGAGTCGGATGTAGTCCAGTTTATTGTCCAGGGAGCAAACATTAGAAAGTAGAATGGACAGGAGAGCTGGCCGGCTAGGGTTAATTTTTAGCCTAGCATGGACAGCCGCCCACTTACCGCACTTCCGCAAGCACGACTTTCTGCATCCCCTCTCCTGGTCCTCGGTATCAGGCGGCGCTGAAAACTGGAGAACTGGTCTCCTCGGCAATCCGAAGTCGCGAAGCCTTTCCAACACATCATCATGCAGGTTGGTTGGTGCATGATTTCTGTATTGTACTAACTTCTGCCGGTTATATACATGAACACTGCTGTCTCTGGTGCCCATGCATTAGCAATAGTCAGGCAAAAAACATAAATAGCACCATATTGTATCCAGAGTGGACGCTGCATGCTACTGCCATGCCGGCATCTTGGACTGATCTAAAATAACCAGTGACAACTGTCCAGACCTCTAATGGAAGTTCTGAGAGATGGTGGAACCAGTGGAGCAGTGCTGTAGATCTGAGGGTGTGAGATGCAGTGTGAGGAGTGATGAGGGCTTTGAGGTAAGAGGGAGCTGGTCCATCTGATGCTTGCGGAAGCCAGTGGATGAAGTGCAGTAATGGTGTGGTGTGGAAAACTTAGGCAGGTTGAAAACAAGCCGTGAAGCTGCATTTTTGATCGTTTGCAGAGGAGGAATTGCATTCATATGTAGACCTGACAGAGTAATCCAGTCTTGAGATGACAAAAGACAACAAGTACCAGAGCAGCCTGTGTGGATAAAATGGCTGAATCCTTCTAATGTTGTGGAGAAGAAACCGATATGAGCGAGTCACATTAGCAACATGTGAGGAAAAGGACAGATGAGTGTCTATAGTTACCTCGAGGTTCCGAGCTGTGACTGAAAGGGAGAATAGATCATTATACAGGGATATTGGAAGCTCATGACCTGTGGATGAATCACCTGATGATCAGCAGTTCAGTTTTGCTGGGATTGAGCTTTAACTGATGATCTATCTGTCAGACGTGCTGAGATCCGATCAGAAGCTGTGGTATCTGAGAGTGGGAAAGAGAAGATAAGTTGAGTATCATCAGAATAGCAGTGGTAACCCGTGTGAGGAAATAACTTCATCAAGAGAGTGAGTATACAGGGAGAAAAGAAGAGGACCAAGTACTGAGCACTGTGGGACACCAGTGGAGAGTCTGTGTGGAGCAAATTTCACTCCCTTCCACGTTACCTGATATGAGCGACCTTCCAGGTAGGAATCAAACCATTCCCATGCTGATCTGCAAATTTCAAGACTCATGAGGGTGGACTCAAGAGGGTGGACTCAAGAGTCTTGTGGTTGACCATATCAAATGCTGCTGAAAGGTGGAGGAGGATGAGGACAGATGAAGCTTGGGTGATTTAGCAGCATCCTCAGAGACATCCAAAAGGGCTGTCTCTATTGAATGTGCTGCTTTAAAGCCAGACTTTTAGGATTTTTGAGGCTGTTCTGTGAGAGATAAGACAGACACTTGATTAAAGACAATTTTAGACAATTTGTCTATTTAGAAAGTAAATAGAGAAGTGATACCAGTCTGTAGTTACTGATGTCTGATAGATGCAGAGCAGGTTTCTTCAGGAGGGGAATTACCCTTGCTTCCTTGAAGGTAGTTAGTACATGACCAGATGTTAGGGATCCACTGATGACCATGGTGATGAAGGGCAGAAGGTCTTGAAAGATGGTCTGGAGCATAGTGGAAAGGACTGGATAAAATGGGCAGGTGGTAGGATTGCAAGACCGGATGAGTTGTAGAATATCTTCTTCTGCTATGGTTAAGAAATTCAACAACAAAGGAGTAGGAGTGTGTTGTTATGTGATATAATTAGCCAATATAAAGAAGCCAAAGTTAAAGTAAAATATGCAGAGAAGGAAATGCATATAAAGATGCAAAGTGCACACTTGGATGCAGAAAAGGCACGTTTAGAGGCACAATTATTTGTTTTAGATGTTGAAAGGAAAGCTGCTGCTGCAGAAGCTAAGGCTGACGCACTAACTACAGCCTTAAGTTGTGATAAAGAATCAAGTCAGAAATCTTACATTGAACACAGATCTGGCTCTCACGATCCTATTCTAAGAACTAAAGAGTATGTTCAAGAACAAGTTAGACTGCAAGCTAACGCCCAATTAGGTCAATCTGAGATGTTGGAGGATGCATGGCCACCGCCACCACCAGCAGAATTATTTCAAGAGAATTTGATGGAACGGCCATCCTATGAAATTGAGGGTTTTGACACAAACAAATGATACCTCTAAAGTCATTCTTGAGGCTGAGTCGCATTTCTTTGGTGCTCATTCAAACACATCTGCTGGTTACGCTCTCTATCCCGATGGGTATTATTCTACTCAACCGCCATATGTAAAATCTGCTCCTGCCATCAAGACAGAACAGGATCCTTACCCATGTAATATAAGGCCGCCTGATGAGACATGTCACATGCCCACCTATTCACATTCTAACATGCAGTCATCAGGAAGGGCTCCAAATGCCCACAGTTATCCACAAGTTAAATCATATGCTGCAACTCCATCTCAACATGTCCAATTCTTAACTGCCATCAGAGATCTTAATCTCATGGCTAAAGAAGAGATGGATCTATTGATCAAATGGTTAGGTGCAGATTCTAGAGAACAAGCAAAACGTATAAGAGCAGTACATATCAAAAACCTAGACAGAGGTCTTCAGATGATCTGGGAACGGTTGGATCATTGTTTTGGAGCACTTGAGGTCATTGAAAGTACATTACTCAGGAGACTAGATGGTTTCCCAAAGATTTCAAATAAAGAAACAAACAAACTTAGAGACTTAGGAGACCTCCTCATGGAACTCCAAGTGGCAAAATCCGAGGGAGTGCTATTAGGTCTCGCTTCTTTGGACACTGCACAGGGCATAGCTGGTATACTGCAAAAGCTACCTTTCAGTCTACAAGAGAAATGGATGGCTCTAGGCTATGCATTCAAACAACAGCACAAAGTCCCCTTTCCCCCGTTTTATGTACTTGCTAACGTTGTCACAGAACAAGCAAAAATGCGGAAGGATACCAGTTTTGTTCTTCCTCTTCATGCTGATAATCCAAAGCCAGGAAGCTTTAAGAATGTTAACAAAGCTTCAATCTCAGTTCACAAGACCGATGTTTTTCCAGAGAGAACTGTAACTGGCGAAACCCAAAATGTTAATATCCATCCATCCATCTTCTACTTATCCGGGGCTGGGTCGCGGGGGCAGCAGTCTGAGCAGGGACACCCAGACTTCCCTCTCCCCAGACACTTCCTCCAGCTCCTCCGGGGGAATACCAAGGCGTTCCCAGCCCAGCCGAGAGACATAGTCCCTCCAGCGTGTCCTAGGTCTTCCCCGGGGCGTCCTCCCGGTTGGACATGCCCGGAACACCTCCCCAGGAAGGCGTCCAGGAGGCATCCGGAACAGATGCCCAAGCCACCTCAGCTGACTCCTCTCGATGTGGAGGAGCAGCGGCTCTACTCTGAGCTCCTCCCGAGTGTCCGAGCTCCTCACCCTATATCTAAGGGAGCGTCCAGCCACCCTGCGGAGGAAAATCATTTCGGCCGCCTGTATCTGGGATCTTGTCCTTTCGGTCATGACCCAAAGCTCATGACCATAGATGAGGGTAGGAACGTAGATCAACTGGTAAATAGAGAGCTTCGCCTTGCGGCTCAGCTCTTTCTTTACCACAACAGACCGGTATATCGACCGCATCACTGCAGAAGATACACCGATCCGCCTGTCGATTTCCCGCTCCATCCTTCCCTCACTCGTGAACAAGACCCGAAGATACTTAAACTCCTCCACTTGAGGCAGGAGCTTTCCACCAAACTGAAGGGGGCAAGCCACCCTTTTCCGGGAGAGAACCATGGCCTCGGACTTGGAGGTGCTGATTCTCATCCCTGCCGCTTCACACTCGGCTGCAAACCGTCCAAGTGCACGCTGAAGATCCTGATTTGAAGAAGCCAACAGGACAACATCATCTGCAAAAAGCAGAGACGAAATCCCGTGGTCCCCAAACTGGACTCCCTCCGGCCCCCGACGGCGCCTAGAAATCCTGTCCATATAAATAATGAACAGGAACGGTGACAAAGGGCAGCCCTGCTGGAGTCCAACATGCACCGGGAACAAGTCTGACTTACTGCCGGCAATGCGAACCAAACTCCTGCTCCGGTCATATAGGGACCGGACAGCCCTTAGCAGAGGGCCCCGGACCCCATACTCCCAGAGCACCCCCCACAGATCACCACGAGGGACACAGTCGAATGCCTTCTCCAGATCCACAAAGCACATGTGGACTGGTTGGGCAAACTCCCATGAACCTTCCAGCAACCTGGTGAGGGTATAGAGATGGTCCAGTGTTCCACGACCGGGACGAAACCCGCATTGTTCCTCCTGAATCCGAGGTTCGACTATCGGCCGAATTCTCCTCTCCTCTGAGATAGACTTTTCCGGGGAGGCTGAGGAGTGTGATCCCCCTGTGGTTGGAACACACCCTCCGGTCCCCCTTCTTAAACAGAGGGACCACCACCCCAGTCTGCCAGTCCAGAGGCACTGTCCCCAGCCACCACGCTCCACAACCAAGACAGCCCCACAACATCCAGAGACTTGAGGTACTCAGGGCGGATCTCATCCACCCCCGGTGCTTTGCCACTGAGGAGCTTCTCAACCACGTCAGTGACCTCAGCTTGGGGGATCGACGAGTCCTCAACTGAGCCCTCTGCCTCTGCTTCCTCAGTGGAAGACATGTCGGTGGGGTTGAGGAGATCCTTGAAGTACTCCTTCCACCGTCCAAGAATGTCCCCAATCGAAGTCAGCAGATTCCCACTCCCACTGTAAACAGTGTGAGCAGGGCACTGCGTCCCCCTCCTGAGGCGCCGGACGGTTTGCCAGAATTTCTTCGAGGCCAACCGACAGTCCTTCTCCATGGCCTCACCGAACTCCTCCCAGACCCGAGTTTTTGCCTCTGCAAAGACCCGGGCTGAAGCTCGCTTGGCCCTCCGGTACCTATCAGCTGCCTCCGGAGTCCCCCGAGCCAACCAGGCTCGATAGGACTCCTTCTTCAGCTTGACGGCATCCCTTACTTCCGGGGTCCACCACCGGGTTCGGGGATTGCCACCACGACAGGCACCGGAGACCTTACGGCCACAGCTCCACGTGGCCGTGTCGACAATAGAGGTGGAGAACATGGTCCACTCAGACTCAATGTCTCCAAATTCCCTCGGGATCTGGTTGAAGCTCTGCCGGAGGTGGGAGTTGAAGATCTCTCTGACCGGAGACTCTGCCAAACGTTCCCAGCGGACCCTCACAGTGCGTTTGGGTCTGCCAAGTCTATCCAACTTCCTCCCCGGCTGTGACTAGCTGTGACTAGTACAGAAGTCCAATAACAGAATACCACTCGGGTTCAGATCAGGGGGGCTGTTCCTCCCAATCACGCCCCTCCAGGTGACACTGTCGCTGCCCATGTGGGCATTGAAGTCCCCCAGTAGAACGACCCCCAGTAGCCCTTTCCAGCACCCCTCCCAGAGACGCCAAGAAGGTCGGGTACTCTACACTGCCATTTGGCCCGTAAGCACAAATAACAGTGAGAGACCTCTCCTCGACCCGAAGGCGCAGGGAAACGACCCTCTCATTCACCGGGGTAAACTCCAACACATGGCTGCTGAGCTGGGGGGCTATGAGCAAGCCCACACCAGCCCGCCGCCTCTCACCGCGGGCAACTCCAGAGTAGTAGAGAGCCCAGCCTCTCTCGAGGAGTTGGGTTCCAGAGCCCAAGCTGTGCGTGGAGGCGAGCCCAATTATATCTAGTTGGTATCTCTCAAACTCCCGCATTCCATGTCCCTAGAGCCAGATTCCGTGTTCAGGGATTGTGTCGCCTAGGCTCCCGCCTTCGACTGCCACCCAATCCACATTGCACCAGCCCCTTATGGTTTCTCCTGCAGGTGGTGGGCCCACAGGAGATCGGCCCCACTTCGCTCCTTCAGGCTGAGCCCGGCCGGGCCCTGTGGGGTAAGACCCGGCCACCAGGCGCTCGCATGCGAGCCCCAACCCCGGGCCTGGCTCCAGGGTGGGGCCCCGGTTGCGCCAAACCGGCCGACGTCACGGACCTTGCTGTATCTTTCTTCATAAGGGGTATTGAAATGTTAATATAGATGTGGCTAAATTCTGTCCTATACATAAAAAAACACACCCTTTGAACAATTGCCATGGGTTTAAAGAGAAATCATTTGAAGATAGGAAGGCCTTTTTGAAGCAGAATGGGATTTGTTTTAAGTGTGTAGCATCCACCACACATTTTGCAAGAAACTGCGAAAAGCTCATCAAGTGTTCTGAATGTGGCAGCGAAACACACCATTCCGCTTTGCACCCAAAATCCATCTCTCAGACTGTTAAAACCAACATCCAGGCCAAAGATCATGGCGGGGAGAAGGAACCCTCCGAAGATGAAGTGTCGACTAAGTCTACAGGAGTCTGTGGTAGTAATCTTAGTGGCAAGATGTTCAAAGATTTGCCTTGTGACGGTGTTTCCAAGTGGTCCGCAAGAGAAAGCAATCAAGGTGTATGCCATCATTGACGATCAAAGCAACCGATCTTTGGTGAGATTGAAATTCTTCAGTGTCTTTGACTTGGATGGCAACAGATCCTCCTACTATCACAAAACATGTGCAGGGTGATCCAAACAAGTGGTAGAAGAGCACATGGATTTCAGGTGACATCTATTGATGGTCGGGTCGTTCATACTCTGCCAACCTTGATAGAATGTGATAACATCCCAGATAATCGGTCTGAGATACCCTCACCACAAATTGCTCTTCATCATCCACATCTAAAAGGCATTGCAGCACAGATTCCAGAGGTTGACTCAGAAGTTCCAATTATGATGTTGTTAGGTAGAGATCTCATAGAGGTACATAAGGTGAGGAGGTACATTAATGCCCCCCCTGAAGCTTCATATGCTCTGAAGCTAGACCTTGGCTGGGTCATAGTTGGTGACGTGTGCCTGGGAAGAGTTCACAAGCCAGAAAGTGTTAACACTCTCTTCACCAGCACCTTGGATAGTGGTCGTCAGTCACTGTTTAAGCCATGTCCTAACGTCTTTTATATCAAGGAGAATGTTTGTGATGTGAAGCCCTCAATTTCTTGTACTGCTACTCCACTGAAGAAGCCTGTATGGAAAAGGGATGACCATGTAGAACAGGACATCTTCAAGAGAACAAAGGATGATGAAAGATTGGCTCTTTCAGTTGAAAATTTGGCTTTCCTTCATATAATGGAGGAGGGCTTTTACAAAGATGTGAAGCACAGCTGGGTAGCTCCCCTTCCGTTCAAACTTCAGAGGCGGCGCTTACCAAACAACAGGTCACAAGTTTTAGATCGTTTCAGATCTCTACAGCGATCTTTTGCTAAGAAGCCAATCATGAAAGAGCACTTCTTTACATTTATGGAGAAGATACTGGAAAGAGGTCATGCCGAAGTAGCACCACCACTTAACCATCAAGAAGAATGTTGGTACTTGCATCTCTTCGGTGTGTACCCCCCAAAGAAGCCAAACCAGATCAGAGTTGTCTTCGATTCAAGCTGTCAGTATGATGGTGTCTCGCTTAACGATGTGCTTCTGAAGGGCCCTGACCTGAATAATGGACTGCTTGGAGTACTTTTGCGCTTCAGAATGGAGGCAGTAGCGATCACCACAGATATACAACAAATGTTTCATTGTTTTCTTGTTAGGCCAGAGGATAGAAACTTTCTCGGGTTCTTCTGGTATGGAAATAATGATCCAGAGCAAAACATCATTGAGTTCAGGATGAAAGTCCATATCTTTGGTAACAGTATCTGTACCTGTAAAGATTCCTGTAACTGTCAATGAGACTTCTGCACCTCTCAGCAGGTATTTTGGCCCACTCCTCATGAGCAAACTGCTCCAGTTGTTTCTGGTTTGAATGGTGTCTTTTCCAGACGGCATGTTTCAGCTCCTTCCAAAGATGCTCAATAGGATTGAGGTCAGGGCTCATGGAAGGCCATTTTAGAATAGTCCAATGTTTTCCTCTTAGCCATTCTTGGGTGTTTAGCTGTGTGTTTTGGGTCATTGTCCTGTTGCAAGACCCATGACCTGCGAATGAGACCAAGCTTTCTGACACTGGCCAGCACATTTCTCTCTAAAATCCCTTGATACTCTTCAGATTTCATTGTACCCTGCACAGATTCAAGACACCCTGTGCCAGATGCAGCAAGGCAGCCCCCGAACATAACAGAGCCTCCTCCATGTTTCACAGTAGGGACAGTGTTCTTTTCTTGATATGCTTCATTTTTCCGTCTGTGAACATAGAGCTGATGTGCCTTGGCAAAAAGTTTCATTTTTGTCTCCTCTGTCCATAGGACATTCTCCCAGAAGCTTTGTGGCTTGTCAACATGTAGTTTGCCATATTCCAGTCTAGCTTTTTTATGATTTGTTTTAAACAATGGTGTCCTCCTTGGTCGTCTCCCATGTAGTCCACTTTGGCGCAAACAACGACGGATGGTGCAATCTGACACTGATGTTCCTTGAGCATGAAGTTCACCTTGGATCTCTTTAGAAGTCTTTCTGGGCTCTTTTGTTACCATTCAGATTATCTGTCTCTTTGATTTGTCATCAATTTTCCTCCTGCGGCCACGTCCAGGGAGGTTGGCTACAGTCCCATGGATCTTAAATTTCTGAATAATATGTGCAACTGTAGTCACAGGAACATCTATCTGCTTGGAGATGGTTTTATAGCCTTTACCTTTATCATGCTTGTCTATAATTTTCTTTCTAATCTCCTGAGACAGCTCTTTCCTTCGCTTCCTCTGGTCCATGTTGAGTGCGGTACACACCATGTTACCAGACAAAACAGTGCCTACCAGGAGCCCTACATATAGGCCCACTGACTGATTACAAGATTGTAGACACCTGTTATGCTAATTAGTGGACACACCTTTAATTAACATGTCCCTTTGGACATATTATTTTCAGTCTTTTCTAGGGTACCATCATTTTTGTCCAGGCCTGTTCCATGAGTTTATTTTTTTAAATAATTCCATAGAAGCATGGTTGAAAAGCAATGTCTGACTTTCATTGGTTAACATTCATAGAATTTTTATTTATTATTACTTTTGTCAGAATAAAGTTTTTTCTGTGACCTTTGTGAGTTTTTCTTTCATTCAACCAAACTTGTGGAAAATTGCAAAGGTTGGCATTGTTGTAGGATGTCGTACAATGTAAATGAGTTGAACCAAGCCAATGTCACTGTCATTCGTGCTGCACAGCAGGAAGCATTCATTGAGGAACTCCGATGCATCAAAGATGGTAAAAACATTTCAAAGGACAGTCCCCTCTTTACACTGAACCCCATTATAGACAAAGATGGCCTTATGAGAGTTGGAGGATGGATCTCACACGCAGGTATTGACTATGATGAAAGCAATCCCATCATAATCCCAAGAAGGCACCACATTGCAACTTTGATAATGAGGTTTTACCATGAACAATCTCAACATCAGGGTAGGCACATTACTGAAGGTGCTATATGTATGGCAGGCTTTTGGATTTTGGGAGCCAAAAGGAGCATATATTCTCTTATCTTTGGTTGTGTAGTTTGCCGAAGGCTATGAGGAAAGAATGAAGTACTAAAGAAGGCTGATTTACCGGTGGACAGGGTCAGTACCGAGCCCCCCTTTACCTATGTAGGCACTGATGTATTTCGGCCTTGGACCATCTCAGCCCACCGCACAAGAGGTGGACATGTGAATAGCAAAAGATGGGCGGTGCTGTTCACCTGTTAGAGCTGTCCATATTGTATTGGAGTCTATGGACACATCTTGTTTCATAAACGCTATGAGACGCTTCATTGCCATTCGTGGTCCAATCAAGCAGATGCGATCTGATCGAGGGACCAATTTTGTAGGGGCATGCAGAGAACTGGACATTCCTTCTAATTTGGATGAGGCAAAGGTGTCAAAGGTGTCTTGGATCTTCAATCCACCCCACGCTTCGCACATGAGCGGCGCATGGGAGCGCATGATAGGTATAACCCGAAAGATCTTAGACTCCATGATGCTTCAGCTGGGACCGTTTAAAATTACACATGAAGTTTTCACAACATTCTTGGCAGAGGTGACAGCGATAATAAACTCCAGACCGCTGATTCCTGTATCTGTGGATCCCGAGGACCCCCTGTACTCACTCCTGCAACATTACTTACTCAGAAGTACGGTTCTTTCCCTTGTCCTCCTGTCGAACTTGATCATAGTGGAAACGAGTCCAAAAACCTAGCATCCATCTTTTGGGACAGGTCTCGGAAGCAGTATCTCTCCACACTGCAACCTAGGAAAAAGTGGTAATTCAAAAATCAAGACATCACAACGGGTAGTGTTGTCCTTATGAAAGACAGTCAGTCTAAACGCAATCAGTGGCCTTTGGGGCACATCACTAAAGTGTTGCCTAGTGGAGATGGAAGGGTACGAAAAGCCGAAATCAAAATTGTCAATAAGGGAGAACCAAAGGTTTTTATCAGACCTATAACTGAAGTGGTAATGCTCATTCCTTCCAATTAATTCAGTGACTGGTTTACTCCTTTAAGTGTTTTGGTTACAATGAGTCGTGGTATCTAGTGATACCAGGTGGGGAGTGTGTTGTTATGTGATATAATTAATGTGTGCTGGCTCCTTTAAGAGATTGTCAGTTAATGATGATGTCATCAGTGTCAGACTAGTTCTAGTCAGTTGTTTATAGCAGTGTTACTCATTGCGCAGCTCGCCAAGCTTTAATATGCGGCTCGCATGGCAGTAAATAATACGATGATATGATCATGTGGTTAAAATTTATTTTTCATTTAAATAACATTAAAAACAATCAGGGAAGCATAGAAAAACTAATGTGCTCTATTACAAATAATAATATATATTTATATATATTATTTGACTCGTCACTGACTCACTGCGTTCTGCGCAATAGCCAGTTTTTGGCAGCCTGTCAGAAGCTAGTTTGTGTTTCATGCTTGTAGCGGCTATCTTACGTTGTAAAAGGCCGCTGAGAGGCTGAAGCAGGAACTCAATGCATTTGCGACGCATATGAAGAATCCGTGAGGCAAACAGGTGTTAATAGTCCCTTCTTTATTGCACAGACAGATATTTCTTCTTTCAAAAGTTGTGTATGAGTATATGTATATGTATATGGTCAACAAAGAATACATCGTCCTGACTCACCCCCTCTCTCTACCACACTAAGTGAACAGGTGACTAATATTCCTATTCCCCAGGTAATCCCGTGACCCTCCACCATGATCACGTGACATTAATTTAATTTAACTCTTTCATGTCCCTTTCATTCCAGCCCCTAATTATTCTCAAGTAATAATTACGTTTCCATAAATTAGACATGATAGACATGAAATCAATCAACAATAATGCATTTACATCATATAATGTCCATTTCTTCTTTCAAAAGAGGAAAAATCCTGAAAAAGTCAGGCAGAAAAAATTGTTCATATTTTGAAAGAAAGTCATCAAAAGTCAAAAAATTTCAAGCAACAAAATTATCCATCTTCTGCTTCTTGTAAAAGACAGACCTTAGTTATTGGTCTTTCCAGACAGTTGTTTTTAGTTTTAACTTGCACATGACGCACAAATCCTCTTCTATCTGGAAATGTTTGAATTATGCGTCCAATAAGCCAGGAGTTTCGAGGTGCTGTATTATCCACTATGAGCACTATGTCTCCTGGTTTAAAGTTGCGATTAACTCTTGACCATTTCTGACGTTCTTGAAGCTGCGGTAAGTACTCCAGAACCCATCTCTTCCAGAACAAGTCTGACATGTACTGGACCTGTCTCCAGCGTTTACGAGCATAAACATTTTCCCTTTTGAATTCACCTGGTGGTAACGATGGTAAGGTTCTTAAAATCAACAGGTGGTTTGGTGTTAATGCTTCCAGGTCATTTGGATCAGTGGATGCTTTGGTGATTGGACGGCCATTGATAATAGATTCAACTTCGCAAAGAACCGTTTGCAAACTCTCTTCGTCCAAATTCTGCAGCTTAAAAATGGAATTCAAAACTTTCCGTACAGATCGAATTAACCTTTCCCAGGTCCCTCCGTAATGTGATCCAGTAGGGGGGTTAAATGACCATTTAATGCCTTTCTGAAGGAGGACATCATTAATTTGACACTGATTCCATTCCTGTATGGCAACTTTTAATTCCCGCTCCGCTCCAACAAAGTTCCTTCCATTATCAGATCGAAGTTCTTTAACTTGACCACGTCTTGCAATGAAACGTCGAAGTGCGTTTATAAATGAATCTGTGTCCAAGGAGGCTGCCACTTCAATATGTATAGCCCGTATGGCTAAACAGGTAAAAATTACTCCATACCTTTTCACCACACTTCTTCTACTTTTTACCTCAAAAGGTCCAAAATAATCCACCCCAACACGGGTAAATGGTGGCTCATTTGGAGTGACTCTGTCTGATGGTAGGTCAGCCATCTGTTGGCATCCTGGAAGTGAATTTAGTCTTCGACATATGACACATTTAGATAGTACGCTTCTTATTGCTGTACTTGCACCTGTAATCCAATATTTTTGTCGTAATTTAGACAACATATGATTACGACCACAATGTCCTACTTCTTCATGTATGTATCTCAGGAGAATATCAGAAATGTGAAAATTCTTTGCTAGAATGACTGGATGCTTGGATTCTTCAGGCATTGATGCCCTACTTAATCTGCCACCAACCCTCAGAACATCATTAAGCATTGGACAAAGTCCATAAATGTGGCTACCTTTCTTTACAATTTCCCCTCTTTTTAGACAAGCAAGCTCATCAGGAAACATCTTTTCTTGTGAGAGTCTAATAATCTCCAACTCCGCTGTCTCTAGTTCTTCTGGAGAGAGATGAGAATTTTCGAGTTGACCTTTGAAAATCTCCATTTCTTTTTCTAGAGAATTTCCTTGTTGTCCAACAGAATGAGCTGAAGCCAGTCTCAGTTGTTTCCTCTTCTGACTAAGAGATAAGAGCAGTTTCTTAAACCTTAAAATCCAAGCCATCGCCTTTTTCAAACGGAACCAAGAAGAGAAGTGATTAATGAAGCGTGCAAGCTTGTCATCCTCTTCATGAAGCTGCACAGAGTTAATCTCAATACCTTTCTTGACCTCAGGGTCATCCTCTTCAAGCTTTTCAAGGTCATTCAGATTGGCAGGCCATTCACTTTCAGAATGAAGAAGAAAGGCTGGACCTGATGTCCATGTCCTGTTTTTGAGAAAGACTTTGGCAGTCGATCCTCTAGAAGCAACATCAGCTGGATTGCTTGCTGTATCTATGTATCTCCACTGTGAAGCTTGTGAAGCTTTGAGAATTTCTGTCACCCGATTGGCTACGAAGATTTTGAATCGTGAAGTCTCGTTTTTGATGTATTTAAGAACAGAAGCACTGTCTGTCCAAAAAACAGAATCCTGAAGCTGCAGATGTAATTCCTTCTTCCATATAACATCCATACGGCTTGCCATTGTAGCAGCAATGAGCTCCATACGTGGGATGGTAACAAACTTCATTGGGGCTACTCTTGACTTTCCCATGATAAAAGCACAATGCACTAGAGAATGCATATTGCATATTAGCAAATATGTCGCAGTTCCATAGCCATCCTTGCTTGCATCTGAAAAATGATGCAACTGTGCAAAGGTGATGTCACCGAAGTTTGGAGGTTTTAAACCTCTCGTAAGCTCAAAGCTTTCCAGAAGATGAAGTTCTTGAAGCCAGCTTTTCCATTTCTGAACCACTAATTCAGGCAAGACATCGTCCCATCCTATGTTTCCTTTGCAGAGATCTTGCAATATTTTCTTAGCAGACAATAGTACAGGGCTCACAATTCCCAAAGGATCATAGACAGAGCTAATCATGGACAGTATTCCTCTTCGAGTCATAGGTCTGTCTTTGATTACAATCTTGAACTTGAATGTGTCAGACTGAATGCACCACTGCATACCCAACACTCTCTCAACTAACGGAGATTCCCGGTCAATATTCAAGTCTTTTGCTGTCTTTGCTCTTTGGTCCTCAGGTATTACCGTCATGACTTCACGTCTGTTGCTCATCCACTTTGTTAGCCTGAATCCACCTTTGGCACATATGGATACAAGTTCCTGGTATAATGTCATCGCTTGTTCAACAGTTGCAACTGAAACAAGGCAATCATCAACATAAAAAGAATGTAGAATTGTATCCACTGTTTCCTTATTGAACTCTTCCTTATGATTTTCTGCACATTTCCTTAAAGCAAAATTAGCACAGCTTGGAGATGATGTTGCTCCAAATAGGTGCACTAACATCCTAAAATCAGTAGGGTCTTGGCTTAAATCCCCATCTGGCCACCAAAGAAACCTTAACAAGTCAGCATCTTGGGGTGGTACCCTTACTTGATGGAACATTGACTCGATATCTGCCATAATCACCACAGGTTCTTTTCTAAATCTCGTCACAACTCCAATGAGTGAGCTGGTGAGATCTGGTCCTTGCAAGAGCTGAGCATTAAGTGATGTTCCTTGAAAACTCGCTCCACAATCAAAAACCACACAGATTTTCTTCTTCCTGGGATGGTAGACCCCATGATGTGGAATATACCAAATTTGTCCGTCGCTACGCATCAAATCCTTTGCAGGTACTTGCTCTGCATAACCTTTGGAAACCATATCCTTCAGAAAATCTTTATAATCAGTAAAAAAGACAGAATCCTTTTGAAGTCTCTTCTTTAGATGTAAAGCACGCTGTTCTACGATTCTCCGATTATTTGGCATATGAATTCTCTTTCTCAAAGGTAAGCCAATCTCATAATGCCCATCAACAGGCTTAGCAGAATTTACCACCATTTCCATAAATTTCTGATCTTCTCTTGAATAGCTAGTTTGTTCATCTTGGCTACATTCAGGGAAGTCCATTTTAAACTGCTGTTGCCATATGTCTTCCAGATTCAGAACTGAAATTCTATTGACTGTGATTGTTTGAGCACAATCATTTACATCATTAGTATCTCCAGATAGTGGTCCATTAACAGTCCATCCTAACATTGTCCTGATTGCATAGGGTCCATCATTCACACTGCGGATGACTTCCAATGGTTCTAAAGCTTTAGGAACATTGGTTCCAATCAACAGCTCAATCCCTGCCCCAATCTCAGGTAAATGAACACTCTTTAAATGGGGCCACCTTTGCAGGTCACTTTCTTTAGGTATATTCCTCTTGTGAACAGGCATACTTTCTTGTGTGTAGACTCGATGTAATTCGCAAAAGTCATTCCCATTCAATCCTGCTACCTCCATTTCAGACAGAGCATAGCTACTAGTAACCTTTTCTTGTCCCATAGTTCTTAAAAGTATCCGCACTTTGGTTCCTGTGAGGTTAAGTTTCTTCATTAAACTCTCCGTACAAAACACAGCTGTACTCCCTTGATCTAAAAAGGCGTAAGTAATAACAACTTTACTGCCTTTCTTGGCTTTGATCTGTACAGGCACAATTGGGAGTTTACAATCATAGTCACCAGCCCCAGTAAGACCACTGGAAATCAAAACATCATTCACTGCCATCTTTGATTTCTTCTCGATTATATCAAGAGTCTTTTCCTTTGGAAAGATATGTAGCAAAGTGGGATGTTTAAGACCACAAACATCACAACAAAGACGTTTTCTGCATTCTTTGCTTATGTGCCCAATGCTCAAACAGCCAAAACAAACTCCACTTAACTTCAAGAAGCTAAACTTCTCATTGTGGGATTGTTTTCCCAACTGAGGACACATACCCAATGTGTGTGCACCTTCACAGAAGAGACATTCTTTCTTATCAGGGCCAACCTTTACCTTTCCTGATTCACTTCCTTTGCTTGCAGCAATCACAGTGGTAGCAAAGCTGGTTCGTTTTATTCCAGGACGAGAAAGGAATTTACTTCTTTTCACATCCTTATTCATTAATACAGGATCATCCTGTATATTTCCAAACACTGGGTCCATTACCACTTTGACTTGATGCTCTATAAAGTTAACAATATCGATGAAGGTAACTCGGCGGTTGTGTCTTTCTTGTAATTCACAAGCCATTGATCTCCATTTATACCGAAGTCTATAAGGGAGTTTCTTTATAATAATCATCATATTGGCTGGCATGTCCAACTCACACATATATTGTACCTCCTCCATGACATTACCACAGCCTCTAAGGAAAAGACTGTATTCTTGTAAAGCATTAACATCTTCAGTTTTAATCTGAGGCCATGACAGAGCTTTATTCATATAAGCAGATGCAATTTTCTGTTCATTTCCAAAATGTTCATGCAACAAATCTTTGGCTCTCATATATCCCCTGTGTGGGTCAATATGCTGACAACTTTGTACTAAATCCCTTGGGGGACCAACAGTATATTGTTCAAGGTAATACATACAATCACTGTAGTTATCAGTCTTACTCTCAACACTGTTCATGAAAGCTCTCATGAATGCATGATACTGGAAAGGGTCACCATCAAACACTTTAAGGTCTCTTTTGGGTAAAGATGACAAACATTGCTGTTTTAACAAGAGCGTTGTTATTTCATTTTGCTTTCTCATTACCCGATAAATGTTGCTCTGCGCTTCAACGTGTGGACCCAATGCATTTCCTTGTGTCCCTTGCTCCACTGTTTGGTGTCCAGAAGGATGATGCAACCCTTTTGGAGGCTGTAAGGGTACTCTCGGCTGTACAACTCCTCCATTAGGCCTTACTCCGGATCCTAATTGGTCATGCATTGATCCATTCACATTTACTGACTTTTGAGGAACAAATGATTTAGCACTGGCATTAAGACTCTGTGTTTTCCTTCGATCTGACTCCAAGTTGGAAAGTTTTCCTCCTGAATGTCCAGATTTATCGCTTGACACACTCTGAGATTTTAAAACATTCAGTTTGGCCATTTGAACTTCAATTTCTCCTTGCAGATTAAGTTGTTCCTTTCTTTTTCTTAGCTGCTCTTCTTGATCCTCCAGTTCATGTTTATCCTTCAACAATTTTTGTCGTGCCTTTAATGCAGCCAACTCAGCCTCTGCTTTGAGACGTACAGAAGAAGTAGAGGACACCCCAGATCTTCTTTCACTAATTGAGCTCTGATTTCTAGATGATCTGCTGCCCACATTTGAGACACTATCATTAGGTTTAACGTCATCTTGTAGTTTATCTGATGTAACGATGGATGAAGCTTGAACTGTCGCTTGAGGAATAGTAAACTCTTCCTGTGTTGCACCAGTTTCACACTGAACAGTTATAGCATTCTCCTCTGGCATCTTCAACCACTTTTGAACTGCATCTTTAAAAGTATCAGTATATTTCATGATGCTCCAAAACCATCCATTTTGTTTTTCCTGCTCATCTTCAGGAAGTAAAGGAATCAATATATCATGCAGTTTATTGGCATTTTCACAAAGTTCAACAAGAGTTTCAAACAGCATTTGCACCTGAGAGGAATTTTCCTTTTTTGTCATCAGATTCTTTATCTTTGGAATCCACTCTTTAATTTTATTCACCTTTGTTTTTCGTTGCTTTTGCAAACTTTCAATGTGGTTCGCCAAGGCCTTTGCAGTGGGTCTGGTTACTCTTTTTTCACCATCCATGATGTCATCAGCACTCACTTCACTCATGTTCGTGTGCTTTCCAATGCATCAACAACAATCATATCACGCTTTACTTCCAACTTCTTACAACATCACAACGAAAAACACCATCAACTTTCAAAACATCGCAACATTATTTTCCACAACAAACGAATTGACAAACAACTAATTTCAAAGACCAGAGCTCTGAACAAAAAAGAAAAACCAACTAAAGCCAAACAACAAACAAAACAACCGCGCGATCATCCCCAATGGATAAACGACGTACTGCTCACTAACAGCGCGCTTTCCAAAACAGCACAGCTTATTAGAAAAAAGCCCAACAGGCTTACCCATGCGGTGATTGTTTGCATGCTTCTCTTTGGAGCTTTGTTGGACCTTTCTTGCTGACGTTTTAGCTTCTATTTCATCTCATCTCCGTTGCGCAGAATCCTGTACTCAGCGTCGCGATGTTCAATCTTTGCGATGGGTCCGCCAAGAAGTGGAGTCTCTTTGTTGACAAAATGTAGCGGCTATCTTACGTTGTAAAAGGCCGCTGAGAGGCTGAAGCAGGAACTCAATGCATTTGCGACGCATATGAAGAATCCGTGAGGCAAACAGGTGTTAATAGTCCCTTCTTTATTGCACAGACAGATATTTCTTCTTTCAAAAGTTGTGTATGAGTATATGTATATGTATATGGTCAACAAAGAATACATCGTCCTGACTCACCCCCTCTCTCTACCACACTAAGTGAACAGGTGACTAATATTCCTATTCCCCAGGTAATCCCGTGACCCTCCACCATGATCACGTGACATTAATTTAATTTAACTCTTTCATGTCCCTTTCAATGCTAGTTAACAACTTGTGTTTACTGTACACACACGGACTAAAAAATGGATCGATTTCTTATCAAACAATCCCGCGCACAAAATGAACAGCAACAAAGCAATGTGACAGTGACAAAAGAGGTAACTGATGGGGAGCATGCGTCATCCGCAACTCGAGTAATTATTGTATTGCAATATTGTACATTGTATTTAAGCAGATAAGCTATTTAAGACTGAATAACTTGGCATACTTTGCGGTGAAAGTGGCTCTACTATTGACTTTGTCCTATAAGTGTGGCTCACATGAAAAAATAGTGAAGACCACTGGTTTATAGGAAGCCATCAAGCCCTGATGGCAGCTCTGCTAATCTTATTTCATCTGCTACATTTCATGTTCTTTCGAAGGCATTGTTGGTATGTTGAGTCATGTTAAAAGGTTATCTAACTATATTTGTCAGTATTTTACATTTTGTCCTAAGAGTTCATTTAAATTTGAAATCCAAATTATTTACAGTACAACGTGTTAAATATATATTGCTTTAAAATGTGCACCTTGGAACACAAAGGGCTTTAAATATTAGTTGTGTGATGTTTTATTCGTAAATACATTCTTGGGTCTCATGTTATGTAAACAACTTTCATTAATTAGCTAAAATTCAAAAGTCATTCTTTTTTTAGTTTTACCCTACTTCCAGTCAGCCATTAAACGAAGTGAATTGGATGTCTGCTTCAGTGTGGTGATTGGTAGAGGAGTTGTCTGTCTGTCAACTGATGCAAGGCATATTAGGGTGGCAGAATAAGGAGAATCCTGACTTTGAGATGTAGGTGCAGTCAGGGCAGAAATGAAGGTTTTGCAGATTTTCTCAATCTTATAATGATTTATAATCCCACTCTGCATTTATAATGATTTATAATCCCACTCTGCATTTATAATGATTTATAATCCCACTCTGTGTTTATAATGATTTATAATCCCACTCTGTGTTTATAATGATTTATAATCCCACTGTCAGTGTTCAAAATGATTTATAATCCCACTGTCAGTGTTTATAACGATTTATAATCCCACTCAGTGTTTATAATGATTTATAATCCCACTCAGTGTTTATAATGATTTATAATCCCACTTTCAGTGTTAATAATGATTTATAATCCCACAGTCAGTGTTTATAATGATTTATAATCACACTGTCAGTGTTTATAATGATTTAAAATCCCACTCTGTATTTTATAATCCCACTCTCTGTAGTTTATAATAATTTATAATCCCACTGTGTTTATAATGATTTATAATCCCAGTCAGTGTTTATAATGATTTATAATCCCACTTTGTGTTAATGATTTATTATCCCACTGTCAGTGTTTATAATGATTTATAATCCCACAGTCAGTGTTCAGTATTATTATTAATCCCACTGTCAGTGTTATAATGATTTATAATCACACTGTCAGTGTTTATAATGATTTATAATCCCACTGTCAGTGTTTATAATGATTTAAAATCCCACTCTCTGTATTTTATAATCCCACTCTCTCTAGTTTATAATGATTTATAATCCCACTCTGTGTTTATAATAATTTATAATCCCACTGTGTTTATAATGATTTATAATCCCAGTCAGTGTTTATAATGATTTATAATCCCACTTTGTGTTAATGATTTATTATCCCACTGTCAGTGTTTATAATGATTTATAATCCCACAGTCAGTGTTCAGTATTATTATTAATCCCACTGTCAGTGTTTATAATGATTTATAATCCCACTGTCAGTGTTTATGATTTATAATCCCACTGTCAGTGTTTATAATGATTTAAAATCCCACTCTCTGTATTTTATAATCCCACTCTGTGTTTATAATAATTTATAATCCCACTGTGTTTATAATGATTTATAATCCCAGTCAGTGTTTATAATGATTTATAATCCCACTCAGTGTTTATAATGATTTATAATCCCACTCTTAGTGTTTATAATGATTTAGAATCCCACTCTCTGTAGTTTATAACAATTTAGAATCCTACTCTTTATAATGATTTATAATCCCAGTCTCAGTGTTATATCAGTGATGTTCTCTCATTTTATAACTCATCTTGTCCCAGGATACTACCACCACCATGCTTTTCTATCTGCAATTATTAAACCAAAAAATTCAATAAAGGGTTAATAAAGCAGAATGCTCAGTGTCACCTGATTGTCATCCCACTTATTAAAGACCTTCAAATTAACTTCTAAACTTAGAGGTTCACATATTTTTGCCACTCATATACAAGTAATATTGGAACATTTTCCTGAATAAATAAATGGACAAGTATAACAGTGTATACACGTTTTGTATATCGTATATTCATTTTGTCTGCTCATAAGACTTTTAATAACCACTGTATGATCAGACATATTGGTACCCTTCAAAAATAATTCTTATTTTTCACTTAAACAAGAGAGACTCACATCTCTTACAAAGAGAGAAAGAAAGAGAAATGCAATCACTGCAATTGAGCTACAGTCCAGTCCTCATGCTGGGAAACAAAAATGGCTGGACTCAAATCACATGAGTGAACAAAGAGGAAAGGTTCATAACATCCATGCGCCTGCTTTCGTACCTGAGCAGCTGAGCACTCAGTTCTACAGTCTAGGTCATGTTGTAGTGGACAAATGGTCCAGAACAAGCACAAACACTCTTACTGGGGAAACATAATGGTAATAACACCTTGACACCAACGGCAAAAACAAAGATGCCTCCATTGCCAACAAGTCTCGTTCGTCTTACTACTGGTTTGTACATCTTAAACACAAATATACCAAAATGTATTTTAGGAAGGAAGGAAACTATCTGACCTTGCTCTGACCTTGATCCTGTCTGCTAAATCTCCCAACATCATATAAACCTTATAAACCTTCAATTACAGTAATAAACATTTGAGACTCAGAGGGATGTTTTTGGGGACGCAGACTAAATCCCTGTGGAACACCATATTGAGGTTTGTATTAAATTTAAAAATTCCCATCACTGATGATAAACTTTTGGCCTGAGGTTGTGACTTGGCCATAAGAGACCGACTCTATAACCTGCACTTAGCCAATGATATAAACGGAAGCCCTAAAACAAACAGAGAAAAGAAGTATACATGTAGGTTTTTAGAAAAAATAAGATTTATTTAACATGCGCCTGGTCATTTCACTTCCTGTTTGAATACTTGCAATGAACTGTAACATTTAACTTTTTCCACTTAAAGCAAACTGCATAACATTGTGTGTGTTTAAGAGAAAACAAGGCATCCGATACATAATGCTCATCCCTCAAATTGTCACACACACACACACCCCAAGATCGAGATCCCATCTGCCATTAGCCCTGATTGCATCTTCTTGTGATTTTCAAACTCCGCCCCAATTTCTCTGATTTGTTAGCTGTGATTTAGTTCACAATCTTAAAACATAATAAACTTGGATGGATAGAAACACTTGTGTCTGTGTGTGTGGAGGTTCGATTGGGTGCCGTGTAAAAACATAGATTAGGGGACAGACACACAGACCCAAATGCAGCTAACTACAATTTCTAACATTTTAATTAAATCGTAATAACATCCTACTTGTTTATTATACACTTATTAAGCATAGCTCCATATTTCCCTAGACTGCTGAACATGGACGTGTACACACACACACACACACATACACAGACTGTATATAATAATGTGTTTTTTCCCTATATTACATGTGAAGAGTCACTGGTCCTCTCAAAGTCCAGCAATGAGCATACGCACTTGAGAGGGCAACAGGAGGCACATATGAGAGAGAGAGAGAGAGAGTGTGAGTCAGAGAGAGACAGACAGAGTGAGAGAGAGAGTCAGAGAGAGAGAGAGAGAGCTTGCTAAGGAAAGTAAACTACAAACCCATCACCTTTATCCAGTTCAAACTGAAACATTACATCACAACAGAGAGAGAGAGAGAGAGAGAGAGAGAGAGAGAGAGAGAGAGAGATGATACACAGCAGCAGGAGATAAAATGGACAGAATAAGACAAATAGTATGGATAGAGAGGGAGACCTGAGAGAGTCCAGCATTAGGGGGCAGGTCAGAGCGAAGTTTAAAGTGCATATGTACATCCAGAAGTAGCTCTGACCAACCCTCACACTCCTCCCCTCTGTGTGTGTGTGTGTGTGTGTGTGTGTGTGTGTGTGTGTGTGTGCGCGCGCACTCAGTAGTCCTCCACCCAGCCGTTCTCTTGGATAAAAGCATCAATCACCTCCTTCATGGCCAGGTTAGGGATCAACTGGTCCTGGGTCAAGGGACTTCGAGTCACGGGGTCAAAATGGCCGACACGCTACACAGACAGGAGACAAAACACTTATTGGTTCCTTAGCAACTTGAGTTTTCTTTGTGTTATTAAGAGAGAGAAAGAGGACAGGAGAGTGAGGACTGTTTAAAGCTGCTATACCATATTCAGAAGCAAAATCGTACGCAATTTAATGTCAATATGAAAGGAGTGTGTCATCCTGTGTGTGTGTGTGTGTGTGTGTGTGTGTGTGTTACCTGTAGGTGCTCCTCAATATCTTTGCGGTCATATGTGATGCCGCTTGGTGTGATACAAGGTTCCCTCATTAACTCAAAACTGATCTTTCCACACAGATAGTCAGGGATCTCTCGCTTCTATACACACACACACACACACACACACACAAAGTATAAATACACACTCCATCTATTTTTCAACAGATTTTCAAGGCAATCGTTTTTGCCGTTCAACAGCTAGTGAGGAAAGCAATGAAGTTCCCAGCTTCTCTCTCACACATCACCCGTCACAACATACAAACGAGCGAAACCATCAACCTCACAGGCGGCAACGTTGCTCAGGAGGCAGTTAGTTCTATCAGATATTTCCCCTCATCACAATATGCAGTTTAACTTCTATTTAAGCACAAACACACACACATGCATGTACGCACGCACACACACGTATGCACACACATGCATACACACACACGAAACTCACCTTCCTCTTCTCATCCACTTGGGAAAAGAGCTCATCCATGTCTATCAGATATTTATCCTGAAACACACACACACACACACACACACACAGAGACACACACACAGACACACACACACACAAGATACAGATAAATACAGCACTGAATTTTCTCATTAATGAAACACAGAATCTGAAATTGTGGCTCACGTGTTTTGTTTTGATTTTGCTGATGTCTCCATCACTCAGATTGTCATCGCCCTGCTTCTCTCTGTAATCTTCGAGTTCCCTGCATGTAAACACACAGACACACACACGTTAAGCAGAGCATTGTCGGCGGTCTCACATCACTCAGCACTACATTAGTAACACACTGTGGATTGCAGAAACACTAGTTCATGCATTTGTTACCTCTAGGTTGGATTATTGTAATACTTTACTGTCTGGATGTTCCAGTAGGAGCATAAACAAGCTCCAGTTAGTCCAGAACACAGCAGCTAGAGTCCTAACTAGAACCAGAGGATATGAACATATCACCCCTGTCTTATCCTCATTGTATTGGCTTCCAGTCAAGTTTCACATTGATTATAAAACACTATTACTGACCTATAAAACACTTAATGGTCTCTCACCACAGAACCTGAGAGATCTTTTGTTTTTTTATGATGTCACACCTACATCTATCAAAAGGTGCAGGATATTTGTTGGTACCTCAAGTACTAAAGTCTCCAGCAGGGGGCAGAGCTTTTTCTCACAGAGCCCCACAGTTATGGAACAGACTTCTAATTAGTGTTCGGGACTCAGACACAGTCTCAGTGTTTAAGTCCAGGATAAAAACACATTTGTTTAGTTTAGATTTTTATGGATAGCTTTTCTTAGGTAAAGGAGCAGATCTGGAGGGTTCATGAACTGGGATGTCTGGATGTTGTCTCTTTTCCACCCTCACAAGTCACTCAGGTGCTACACAGATAAATTGAATTTGAATTGAATTTGGATTGATTTACCGCTCCCTTTCAGCCAGGATCAGTTTGGTGAGATAGGCGTGCAGCTCGTTCTCCTGGCTGATGCGCTTCTCCTCCATGCTGTTCCAGCGCTTCTTCTTAGCGTAACGCAGGGCGCTGGGAATGTCATCGCCGAAGTTCAGTCGCTGCTCTTTAGCCAGGTTATATGCTGTGTTTAAACCACAACAGCACAACAATTAGTCCACATATTTCTGAGAACATTTTTTAATAGAAAGATAAATGCATGCCCTAAGAGCTGACTGAATGATCAGTTATTTCTATTTAAAATGCATCCTATTATTATACCCTACTTCTGTGAGGAAAATAAACAATACTTTATATTTAGCATATATATATATATATATATATATATATATATATATACACACATATATAAAATACGTCTATTATCTATATTAAAGTCTTTAAAAGGTGTGTCTGTACCTCTTTGTAGATTTCCAATAGCCTCTTCGTAGTTCTCTAGCTCCAGGTGACACTGACCCAGGAAAAAATGTGCTTTCACTGACTGGCTGTCGAGCTCCAGCGCAAGTTTACAGTCAGCCAGAGCCTTATCATACTGCTGCAGCTTCACGTAGCACAGTGCTCTGTTAGTGTAGTACACCGCCACTGATGGGTTCCGGTTCTGCACAAGAACAAACACACAACATTTGGCACATTTACCTACTGATGGTGTAAAAATCTATGTTTTTACAGTAAAGCAAGCTTCTGGAGGACAGTCAGAGCTACAATGCCATCTAGTGGACAACAGGAGATGCGACTGCTGTCTCTGAATTTACTTGTACATTTGCACTGGTACATGCTTAATGGCAAACTTTGTTATGTACCTCTACTAGGCAATGACAGTAAAGTTCTGTCTATAAACACAAATATAACATACATGACTAATCACAGAGTTGACTGCCGTCCCAAAATAATCACTCTGGAAAGGTCTGAAAGCCGTCACCAACAAGACCTTATTGTTTCTTCCCCCAGACAATCTACATGATGAACAGTTAAATGTTCCCCATTACACAATAATAATGTGTAATAATCTTATATTTATTTATTACCACCTCCACCTGAATACATCCTGCATCTCATTCTGTTCTATTCCATTCTACAATCTATAGCACATACAATTACATTTGTACAGACAATTTACTTATTTTTCAGTGTATTATTTTTTTGTATATTTGTATTTCATGTGTAACAAAAGCACCTTGGCAATAAAACTCCTTCTGATTCTAATAATCACAAAGATAACTACTATACTAACCCATTCAGGTTCACATACATCTATTCTAATGTCTGACTGCACTCTTAACACACACTCGCACACACACACGCACTCCCACTCCCACACGCAGGCACACAATTACTCACACGCGCGAGTACTCACTCACGCACACTCGCACCCTCGCAAGCACATTCAATCACACACACACTCTCACATACGCACTCTCACACACGCACTCTCTCACACACACACACACACACGCACTCTCTCACACACACACACACACTCTCTCTCTCTCTCTCACACTCTCACACACACACACTCTCACACACACACGCACTCTCTCTCACACACACACACTCTCTCTCTCTCACACACACACTCTCACATACGCACTCTCACACATGCACTCTCTCACACACACACACACACACACTCTCTCACACACACACGCACTCTCTCTCACACACACGCACACACACACTCTCTCTCTCTCACACACACACTCTCTCACACACACACACTCTCTCACACTCACGATAGCTTTACTGTAGCAGGTGACGGCCTCCTGGTACTTCCTACAGAGGAACAAACGGTTGCCATGCTCTTTGAGCTCCTGGGCTGAGGAGCAGCTCTTCTCCGGGCTGCCTGCCATCTTCTCCACGGGCTCGGCACCGGCCGCCGCTTCCCCGTGCTGTTTCCCAATCCTGTTCCCCGTCTCTTCAGCTAACACACACACACACACACACACACACACACACACACCAGATGAATGTATAACTAACACGCTGCACATCTCTTTAAAGCTACCTGTTAACATGATGCTACGTTAGCTCAGTAGCTATTTAGCTAATCTTTGGGATTGAAGACAATTACGCACGTCATCGTTACCAAATTCCACGATAGGTTATTAATCAGTGTAAAATCTTTACATAACGTGTGATCTAGAACCAGGTGGAACACATAACGTGTCAATATTAAACATGGGGAATTAGTGTGACATAATGAGCTACACGATAAGATGTAGAATTACTGAGTTCTATTAACGCCGAATAAACACGTGACAGTTGATATAAGACCAGTGTGTATGTGGTGTTCAGTGGTGTTCAGTGGTGTTCAGAGACGTACCGGGTGTAAATACAGCTCCCTCCTGTCCCGCTTACACAGCCGAGCCACACTGGGAGCCTCAGCCGAATAACGCTAATGCTAATGCTAACGCTAATGCTAACGCTAACTAGCTCTGCTCCTGCACAAGTCAATTCCTATAGCTCCTTTTCTGCCTGTAGTTATATAATTACCACCATTACGGAAACAAACGATTTAAAAATGCTCCCATGTTTATCCAAAGCTACAGAGATTCAGACAATATGTCACCGTGAAACAGTCATTTTACAGATTGTTTTGGTTACATGACGTCCGGCGGCCATGACAGAAACTTCAGTTACGTAACGAGACGTCTCCAAGGAAGGTCGTGATTGCGTCATCACGCTCAACCGGACGAACCGCGGTGAAGAATCGACTCTTTCGAATCATCCAAAAAACTCTATTATGGATCAAAAGTAACCAAATAAACTCGTCTTTAAAAATCTCATTTAAATCGTTCGACTTTCATTAAAGCCGCTTTATACTTTGTCTAAATGGCAAAAACTTTTGTAAAAGATTATTGTGTCAGCAGCACTTATTAAACCCCTGATGATGAACATTAAACCATCATTTATCACTAAAACCTTTACTACTGAATACTGAAGATCCCACACATCAAATACAAAGGAATAATAAACATACAGATGTCCTAAAGCCACTATTGTTTCAGTGGTTATACAGCCGTTATGTTTTATGGTTATACAGAATAAAGCTGGCAGGATTACTGTTAATTAATCCAACACAATGAAATAGATGGTGTGCTGCGGTGTTATTTCATGGTCAGGGTCAGAAATTACACAGCAAATTTTGTAAGACATCTTTTAGAATACAAAAAAAAAACTGCATTAAAATATCAGTGGACACGCTCGGTGTTCTGGGGTTTAACAAACACACACAACAAGCTGGAGTTGATAAAATCCATTTAATAATGCGTTAGAGAGGGACGAGAAGAATCAGAGCAGGTTTATAAAAGAAAAGCGAGTGAAATAAGGAGTAGAATTGTGCACCATTATGAGTCCTACATTATTAAATTCATCACGCGGTACTCTAAACTGCTCCTGTAGAAGTGTGGGGTGTCGATATCTCCACCTTTTGATTGGGAAATCATGCGGAAGCTGCCCACGCACACAAACACACACGCACGCACGCACACACACACACACACACACACGGAGTGTACAGGTCCACAATTAATTTCAACCAACAGGCTGAATTCAGTAAAAGCTGTTTTAAACCCCAAACAGAATATAAACACTACAAAGACCAGAATGCACTGGAAAACATGGTGCAAAGCAATGATGTTCATTCCACTGACAAGGATGTGGGGAATAAAGAGCAGTGACTCAACACTGCACTCATCGGTGTATCAGTAAATAAAAAAAAAATAAAAAAGCTGAGGGAGGAAAGAATATGTACGCATAGCCGTGTGACACACAGTAGTTCCCATGATAACTGTGACAGATGATGTCGGGTAACGGCCCTCAGAGCTCTCCAGATTCTCTGTCCCCGGAGCGACGGCACTCAGTCCTCCCGTTAAGACGGTCCCGTGAAGACCTGGAAGGGGGAGGAAGGAGAGAATAAATAAATAAATAAATAATTAAATAAATAAAGAATAAGGGAAAAAAAACAACAACATTATTCAAGTATCCAATTTGTCTCCACAATGCAGTGTCTATTTATTTGTGAGTGTTCTCTGAGAGTGTAAAGTACCTGTGTGAGTGTTCTCTCTGAGAATGCGAGTGAGATCTGGAGCGTGATCGGTGTCTCCTGCGTCTCTCTCGGTCTCTAGATCGAGATCTTGACCTGCGTCTCTCCCTTGAGGACGAGCGAGATCTCCTTCGTCTCCTCTCCCTCTCACGATCACGAGAACGAGACCTACACACACGAATTAAGATTCTTTTCAAAACTAATAGAACTCCTATAGAACTATTCAGACATCTAATTCAGACACGTGTAAAAAGCACACAGATTCAAATCAATGTGTGTGTGTGTGTGAGTGTGTGTGTGTGTGTTTCTGACCTCCTGCGCTCCCGACTGCGTGATTTGGTCCTGCAAATACACAAAGAAAAAAATTCTATTAGGTTTGCCATGATTATCAATGTAGTATTTAGTATAATAATAATGTACAAAATATCAGCCCTGTGGTTTTACCATTATCCTATTACACACACACACACACACACACACACACACAGTGTACTTGTAAAGCTGGTGTGCCTCACCTCTTCCTCATCCTCTCCTCACGCTCTCTCTCCTCTCTCCTCTTCAGTCTCTCCTGGTTTCGTTGCTCCTGCTTATCCAGGACCGTTTTCTACACACACACACACACACACACACACACACACACACGTGTCATACAAAGCTCGATAGTGTCTTCCAGGTTCTGTACAAGTCACTTCTCACACCTTCAGCTGCTCCAGCTTTTCTCTGATCTGGATGAAGCCCAGATGCAGTTTCCCACCAAAATGGTCAGCAAGGCGGCGATCGTTGTCATGGAGACCCAGATAGGCAGAGCAAACCTCACACACACGGAGCTTCTGCTGCTGGAAACTGGAAGCAGGCATAGAGTTCCTGTATTCCTCCTGCACATATACAAAAATATTCCCTTTGAGTGAGCAGGCACAATCCTGTCTATAAATACACTGAAGCCCTGTGCGTGCATATGTGTGTGTGTGTGTGTGTGTGTGTGATGTTCTGACCTCAGCATCCTTCTTCTTCGTGCGCACTTTCTCCACTTCCTGTAGAACCTTCTGAGCTTCATCCACGTTCCCCTCAGCACCAAGCTGCTCTGCCTTTGCCAACAGTTTCCCGATCTCCTCATTCAGCTCGTGCACCTTCTCTGCCTGTCACACAACACACACTCGAGTTTACACAAGAACCATGTACAGAATGTGACGGACAATTACACAGAGTACGAAAAGCTATTAGAAAACACTTGTGTGAAGAATGTGTTGGGTGACATCACCAGTGTAACAGAATATATACAGTGATTTTATAATAAACTAACCTTAGCAGCGACCTCGGCGCTGATCTCCTCCTGAGTTTCAGCAAGGCGTTTCTTCGCCAACTCGGTTCTGTGGTCGCAGTCGGCAATGAACGACTCCAGATGATCCACAGCCTGAACACAGTGCGAACAGACGTCACAGAGCAGCCGCTACACGTGAACTCAGTCATACGAACACAAAGTAGAGCACTCACGTCCAGTTCGAAGAACAGATCTCTCTCTTTAGACGCGATCTCATAGTCGGCCCTGAGAGCTAGGTCGTGGATCTTGGAGCACTCGCCCAGGTCCATACGCTACAGAGACAGGGGAGAGGAAGCTCTGTGTTACTCTCAACAGGAAAGGTTATAGTGCACAATATTAGGGTGCCAATAGTTCTAGCATGTACTTACGGTTCCAGAAAGGATGTCATGTGGACAGCAGTTCAGCAGATGAGACTTACACACTCGCTCGTCCGTGAACTTCACCCGCTGTCGGGACTCGTCTCCTGAAACAGCAACACGCACATGCAATGAGCGAATACACACACGCACACCTGAACACGCCTCCCACACACTCACACCATTACACACTGCTAAACCTAGGGGATATGGGCGGGGCCTCACTGCAGGGGATGATGGGGATTAACAGATTAAGGATCAACCTCTTCACAGGGAGTTCCTTGATGAGGTGTTGTTTAATATATTTATATTTACACAGATTGCAGAGGTGAAGGCTATCCGAGGTGAGGACAGCCTGGTCATGAATCTGAGCTACACACACTGGCTGATCGCTGTGTTTAACTGAGGCAGTGGATGTGTATTGTTTACGTCCAACTTAATAGGCTTAAAAATGGAAAGCAATATTTAACACACACAACATCGTTACCGCAGACTAAGTTGAGAAAGCCATACAACTGTCTGTCTTTTAGAGCCAGGATTCACACACGTACGCACCCACGTGGTTACCATGTACCTCGAGGATTAAAAGCATCATACACTAAAAGGCAGGTTGGATCTGACCAACAGGGTTTCATAGTGATCATTAAAACCATCAGAAACATAAATGAACTCTGGTTTTTAATCACTCACTATTGTGCATGCCAATATTTTTAATAAAAAGAACAAGGTAACATTTTATTGTATAGTAATTTATATGTGGAGGTGAAAATGTTCGTGATAAACATGTTGTGTATGTTAAATATCATACAGTATTACACAGATGATTACCAGCTACTACCCCTTCAGTAAATAACATGATGAAGGAAGTATCAAAGGAAACAAAAAAAAAAAAAAAACAACAAATTAAGATGAAAATAAGAGCATGAACTCAGAGTAAAGTGTTAGTTTTATACACACTGCGAGCTCGAGCGCTCTCTTTCTCCCTCTCCCATACTGTACCCGCCTGGAGCTCCAGCCCTTCGGTGGCCTTATTAAAGATTAACAAGCTTTTCTTGACCAAACCTGTAATGAGGAAGTTGGGAATCATACACAAGAGTCAAAGTGCAGAGCGTCGGCGCAGGACTGCCTTGTTTTGTTTTTTTTTTATTTAGTCCTTGTCAGTCAGCGTGTTCTGTAGCGCAAACGGCGGTGGTGCACGTTAAAGCCCGCCTGCCTTTTGTTTTTATAGCTGTTTACTGTGGCTGACAAAATAATTTGTGGTAAAGCAAATATCATTGACTACCATTGCTGTGTGATTATATTTGGTTCATAACAGCGTTAAAAATCATGTGTGACTCACGGCTCGATGAACATGAGGCTTTTCTGCAACTCCCGTGCAGATTGATGTAGGCTGGCAAAGATACACTGAACCTTAATGAATAGAATAAAGGGGCCACAATTGTTCAGTCTGCAGGAAACATGAATTCAGCTCAGCACACACACACACACACACACACACACAGAAATACACACACACACTTTCTCTCTGTGGCAGTGGAGACCCTCAGCTCGATTCACACTTCATAATTTAACTCGCTCCCATTGGCCACTGATCATGGCTGAGGCTGCATACATCACTTCCTAAAGCACGATTTCCTCCGAAATGCCATTTAACGGTCATAAAAACAGAACGATTAACGTCTCAGACTGCGAGTGCTGCTACGACTGTCTGCTACGATCCACCAATAGGAGGAAGGCAGAACAGCTATAGATACAGCAATAAACAGACTGAATATATTATATTCCAGCCCACTGTGAAAGACTGAGTGTGTAGATCAGTTTCTGTACAAGCTGATTATCCTGATCACGGAACAGCGTTTATTATTTAATCTCTACTGTTAGAGGCTCTTCGTCGTGACGTTTAACCTACGAAGTAAATATCAAATAGATGTAAACAGTCTGATATCAAACTAAATCTGGAAAGTGGTGTGTTTTTGTAATTACATAAGTTCTTTAAGTAAGAGAAGCGCATCGTGTCTTTAGATGATTTACAATGTGACATTAGCCATAATTACAGTTCTTAAACCATCTAATGACATTGTCTAGTTTTATGTACAGTGTCCACACTTATACAGCATTAATGTACATGGTTGTACCTCAAAAACAAGCACAAATCATTACTGTGATCGATCATTTCTGATTGTTTTACTATTAAGTGCTGAATTAATTAAAGATATACCAGTTAACTATAATATAATAACTAAATGTTAAAGACTCGGGTAAAATAATGAGAATGTGTTATTAATAGAGTAAACTTTTATAAGATATTACCGTATAGCAGCTATGGCCATTGTTCAGTTAGCTTAGCATAGGCGCTATTGGCCGTTTTCTGACAGGATTCTTAACGTTTGTTTTGCTTTTGTAAAACTAAAGCACTTTTAGTACTAACAACTGTAAAAAAAAATAAAAATAAAAATAGTGCTTACATCATAAATATCAGATGGGTATAGTCACGGTGTGATATCGCTGTAATCTCGCTGTAAGATCGCGGTTTAATATCGCGGTGATAATTTGTGAGATATCGCGGTGTAATATCGCGATATTTGATCGAATGAACAGATTACATATTGTTTATTCGACACAGCTGTAATGTGATTAATTAAAGCTAGCTGAAACACTATATAAGGTAATATAATATATATACACGGTACAGTTGTATATTATATGTTTATATCTGTAGTTCCAGTCCTGTACACACACAGTAGGCCCTGACTGTGGGCGATTAGCTTAGCATTAATGAGCTACATAAACAACCTGCTGCAGCTCTTAGTGTTCGTGCTGTAACCATTAAATGTGTGCATTTCGAGAGGAAATCTGGTGTTAATGTCCGTGTTTAACAGTGAGATGCACATAATAAACCACATAAAGGTAATAAACACAGTGAGCGGGTTTCGCCTCTCCAGCCTCTCAATGCTAATGCTAATGCTAACTGGTTACTCACCGTCCCTCGCTGTGCCCATTAACTGGTCAAGCAGCGCTCTCATCTGAGCCTGAGCCGACATCCTCACACCGAGCGCACACACACCACAGTATACAGACTTTAAATGACCGTGTGAAACAACACCAGTGTGTATTAAATACAGCTCTATCAGGGGGAATATGGCCCCTCCGACACCGCCGTCTCTTCCTCTGTCTGCTCGGAGCGCGTCACACCACCGAGCGGCCAATCAGCGCGTCAGACGTCATCTTCAAAGAGCAGCCCGACAATAAGAGGCACGTGACTTTGTGTCTCACTGTGCACATACACTTAGACTAATATTTTTAATTAGGGGTTCAAGCGCGAAGAGCTGGTAACCTATTGTTTTTGTTAGGATTATTATTATTATTATTATTATTATTATTATTCCGCCCTACAAACGATCTTGCAGCCCAAACCGTAAGGCAAATTTTTCCGCTATAGCGCATTTTGTATAGCGCATCTAGTCCTAGGTTTTTCGCCTGATCGAGACCAATCCAGTGCAGTAATATTCTCTGGAGTCTCAATGTCAATAATTATCGAAAAAAAGTCGAAATTTTGATTCAGGGTCCTTAAGGGGCCCCAAAACGTTCGGACTGTGAGGAGCCAGTTTTACTAAAATGTCAATAACTCAAGAACTAAATGAGCTATCAACACCAAACTTGGGACACATGTGAAAGAGGTCAAACTGAGGTCACAGTACAAAAACCGCGGCGATTGTTTGTTCTTGTTCTCTCTCTCTCTCTCTTTGCTCCACTATCTATCTTTTCAGATCCCTACCATTGGACATCTCCTGTCAATCTTCATTATCCTGTGTGACATCACCCGTCGATCCACCAATCAACCAGAATCAGAATCAGGATTAGAATCAGAAACAGAGACAGAAACACAAGGAGAAAGATGTGTGCTAATTTGTTAGAGGGCTCTATTGTTGTTCATTTGGTTTTAGTATGTCAGACTGTTCGTGTATCCCAATTTCTTAGTTACTTTGTGTATGTGACTTGCGGGTCACTTTGTGTATGTGACTTGCGGGTCACTTTGTGTATGTGACTTGAGGGTCACTTTGTGTACGTGACTTGAGGGTCACTTTGTGTATGTGACTTGAGGGTCACTTTGTGTATGTGACTTGAGGGTCACTTTGTGTACGTGACTTGAGGGTCACTTTGTGTATGTGACTTGTGGGTCATTTTGTGTATGTGACTTGTGGGTCATTTTGTGTTTGCGACTTGCGGGTCACTTTGTGTATGTGACTTGCGGGTCACTTTGTGTATGTGACTTGAGGGTCACTTTGTGTACGTGACTTGAGGGTCACTTTGTGTATGTGACTTGTGGGTCATTTTGTGTATGTGACTTGTGGGTCATTTTGTGTTTGCGACTTGCGGGTCACTTTGTGTATGTGACTTGAGGGTCACTTTGTGTACGTGACTTGAGGGTCACTTTGTGTATGTGACTTGAGGGTCACTTTGTGTATGTGACTTGAGGGTCACTTTGTGTACGTGACTTGAGGGTCACTTTGTGTATGTGACTTGAGGGTCACTTTGTGTACGTGACTTGAGGGTCACTTTGTGTATGTGACTTGTGGGTCATTTTGTGTATGTGACTTGTGGGTCATTTTGTGTTTGCGACTTGCGGGTCACTTTGTGTATGTGACTTGCGGGTCACTTTGTGTATGTGACTTGAGGGTCACTTTGTGTACGTGACATGCGGCTCACTTTGTGTACGTGACTTGTGGGTCATTTTGTGTTTGTGACTTGCGGGTCACTTTGTGTATGTGACTTGTGGGTCATTTTGTGTTTGTGACTTGCGGGTCACTTTGTGTATGTGACTTGCGGGTCACTTTGTGTATGTGACTTGCGGGTCACTTTGTGTATGTGACTTGTGGGTCATTTTGTGTTTGTGACTTGCGGGTCACTCGTTCTGCATCTGGATGCTTGTGTTTCTTCGCTTTATGGATATGACTTTGTTTATTTTGGGGAAAACTGGACAGGTGAGTACTTCACATGACATATATTGTGCAACATGTTGGTAAGCTTTTCTGTATTAGAGACACTAGGTTAGGAGCGGGTGCCACCCTCTGTAACTTGCGGGTCACTTTGTGTATGTGAAAATCCTTTAAGGCCTTAAACTCCCTAAAGGCCTTAAACGCTTGAACCCGGGAAATGCTGCTTGCAGCTTTAATTTTAAATGATTTTTTTAATAATTAATGACTAATTCCCATAATCAATTAATGACTAATTCCCATTATGATTTAAGGAGTCAAACGTTTATTTTAATCTCAAGCACAACATTATGTTAATAAACACTTTTAGTGTTTTCTGTATGATGTGAATAATAACATATTATCAGTGTTGTATAAAGTACTAGAAAGCAATACTTGAGTAAAAGTACAAGTATCGTACTAGAAAAAGACTTTGGTAGAAGTGAAAGTTACCTTTTAGAATATTACTCAAGTAAAAGTCTTAAAGTATCTGATATTTACTGTACTTAAGTATCAAAAGTCATTTTCTGATATTTAATGTACTTAAGTATTTGAAGTAAAAGTAAAAAGTAAAATTTCAGTGATTTTCAGTAGACATAAGATCAGGGGCAGTTCTAGGGTCTCATCTTTAGGGGGTTTTAGCCCTCAGTGAGAATTTAAAACAAGAAGAGTTTTATATTATATATTATATGACTACATAGTAAGACAAAAGTTATGGTATTATTAAATGTCAAAAGTGGACACCAAAATTTTATGTATGATGTAATGATGTCAGTGTTGAATCAGATCAGTTCATGTGTGTGTACATTCTCTACAAACAGTGTGTCTAATGAATGTAGTCATTAATAAACTAATATTCACAAAGACCAAATCAATAAATGTTATTTTTATTTAGTATTAAATGGATTGTTTACATTAATATTTTGTTTGTGCTACAACTCTGGTAATAAGAATAGTGACATTTCACTACTTTTGGTTGCCTCTTTGCGGCTTTCAGCCGATTAACGTTATAGATAAACGCCTCCAGCTCTGACTGCGCGTGCACGCTGCGCCTCCAGCTCTGACTGCGCGTGCACGCTGCGCCTCCAGCTCTGACTGCGCGTGCACGCTGCGCCTCCAGCTCTGACTGCGCGTGCACGCTGCGCGTCCCTGTGCTTCTCCGTACAGCGTGTGGAGCGTAATGTAATCTAGGAGCAGTGATTCACCAAACCTCCCTTATTACAGTCACACACATTTCTTCTGATTTTATTTTGTAGTAACGAGTAACGAAGATGTTTAGTGGAAATATAACGGAGTAAAAGTCTATATTTTATCTATGAAATGTAGTGAAGTAAAAGTGAAAGTTGACATAAATATAAATAACGAAGTAAAGTACAGATACGTGACATTTCTACTTAAGTACAGTAACGAAGTATTTGTACTCCGTTACATTACAACACTGAATATTATATATATATATATATATATATATATATATATATATATATATATATATATATATATATATACACATACATACATACATACATATATACAACACTCTTACATGTATTTCTTACATATCTATGGCACACAGTCCAGGTTTAACTGTGAAGTTCATATCTAATACAGAGCTTTGTAAGATTCAGAGCATCAGCTGTTCAGTGTAAGAATATAAAATGGTAGTTGAAGCTGTTCCAATAGTTATGGTACACATTGTTTAGGTTATATCACACAGATCAATCTCTCATTTCACTCATTTAAACTTCCTGGAAACTAAAATGCAAAACCTATAAAGCTCAAATC